>NW_022601432.1:4375638-4394809 GCF_009176505.1 Sitodiplosis mosellana | reverse complement strand
GAGAGAGAGAGAGAGAGAGAGAGAGAGAGAGAGAGAGAGAGAGAGAGTGAGAGCCGGAATGAATTGAATGCTCAAACATCCCCAAAACTGAACTGAACAAAAACGAAACGCCGTAACACAAACAAAATAGAAATATAAGCAAATGCAATCTACATACTAAATATGGTCTATTGTTGATGTTGTGAAGCGCAAACAGCGAAAGTATACAAATTTCTCATTCGGCTCTCTCCTACACATATACACAACTCGAGCAAACTGGCTTTACTTTGGTCGCTGTTCTGTTTCTTATTGTGATTTTCCAATGTTTATCTAAATTAAATAGTTTTCTTCATTTTCCATTCAATTCAAATTGATTCGCTCATTTCTTCGGACGCATACTCCGCAAACCCAATTCACAACATCGTGGATGAAAATCAAAGACAAAAATCAAGCCGACAAAAAATGAAGCGAAAAAACAAAGCACAAAAAGCCAACGGCAATTCCACTTGACTGACGGTGGACCTTAAAGGTGCTATTTTCAACACTATTTTTTGACGAGCGGACAAGCAAACAAGCGAAAAAAGCGGCACGCTCATTTTGATTTCACTGCCACATGACATCTTTTCGATATGAAAGAAACGCTTACCCATAAACATCACCACAAATCTCACAAGCCACATCACTTGGATTTGGCCCATTTTGTTAAACTATAAACAAATGCAAATCCGTTGGCAAATACAGAAATGCCAGCGAAACAGAGAGCGAAATCCATGCATGCGATTTGTGATTTGTGATGTGCGATGTGTGTACTGTGTACACATTTTCCGCCTCTTTCGCTCTGTCCCTTTCAGCCTCTGTCTCCCAATTAAATATTCACGAACCAAACCAGACCGATGTGGGCAAACTAACTAACGTTTTGTGCCCCGGTTTTATTTTCTTTGCCACTCTCAATTTTTACACAAACACACACACACACACACACACACACATCCATGCTCAGGCACACAACACACTTAATTGAATTTTCTTATTAGGCAAACGTATGTCGTGCACATGTTTACATGAATGTGCAAATTATTTTTCGGTTTGTTTAATTTCATTCAAACTATTTTCTCAGTAATTAGCAGTTTTTGCGTTGGTTGCTGAAGAACCGAATCATGCTTGATGACGATGATTTCCGTGTACAAGGAAAAGGTTTTCGGGGCGACCGAACGTGTTATAAATTTAAAAAATAAATCGTGAATTCAAAGAGTCAAATGTGTATCGTACACACGACCAAATATTGCTTGACATAAAGTCTCTCGAGAGCGATCACGGGAGAGAGAGAGAGAGGGAGAGAGAGAGAGAGTAATCGGGCGCCAGAGACGAATATGCGACTCTTTGGATGAAATTGTGAAAATTTACTCATAATTTGTGGTCTTTGGTTTCAAATCAATTCGATGAATTGTGATCATTTTCTACGAAACCAATTTTTCTTTTCCGAAAATGGTACAAGCACACAGGGTTGTGTTATTGCAAATGATCCCAAATACACACATTGCATTAAGGTAAAACGGTATGATCGGTCGCGGATAATAAAACAAAAAGCAATGACAATACCTGAATATGGACAGCGTTTGCTTTTTTTTGTCTTTATTCGTCTCTTTGCTGTTGTATGTTATTGTTAAGCATGCGATCGGGCTGTCAGCCCATTCAACAGCAATAATGTGCAATATATGCACGATTACAACAATGAAACGACCAAAAACGACCTCGGTCCCTTACATTGTCATGGACGATTTCACAATAAATTCCTCTTCATCTTTTATTTTATTTTTTTCCCTTCTCTCTCTCGCGCGCTCGCTCGCTCTCCTTTTCGTAGTCAATCTCATTGTTTTGAAACTCTCTGTTTTTGTTGTTGTTTGGCTGTTTTTTTGTTTCTTCTCTCTTTTCTGGTCGCTTGCTGGTCAACCAGCCAGCCAGCCAGCCCGTGTTTTTGTTGTCATCATTTTTGTTCGCTGTTGTTGCCTTTTCCCGTGTCATGGCAAAATATACATAATAAATACATAAAAATTCCGTGTAATTTGGCTCCTATATTTTATATTGATTTTGAAAAGTCCAGCATAAGAAATAACAATATAACAATAGCCGCATCGACAGCAGGAAAAGAGCTAGCCAGCTACAGAAAATATATTTTCGGTATAATATATGCAGGGAAAGATATTGTGCAATAAACTTAAAGTCAGGAATAACGAAAAAGACATGGCAAAATCTGCGAGCAAATTAAAAAAGAAAAAAAAAAATAACAACATCAACATCAACAACAGCAACAGCAACAGCAACGAGCGAGGCGATTGAAATTTATTACGTCTAGCAAAAAATAAATTTAAAACTCTGAGCTCAACTCTCGGTGCTTCTCGTGTTCGATGTGTGCATGAGCGAAAGTGTATGTATGTGAGCTCGTAGTTAAACTTATATGATGGTTGGATTTTGTGCTCGTATGTGGCATATATGCGAAAGTGGTGATGTTTCATTCTCGTCTATGCTTCCATTGCTCTTTCGTTCGATTTTTTCGCTACAGCACAACAACAACGAAAAACAAATCCCCATATATACAGCAACGTTTTATATGTGAATCGGTTTTTGTGATGCAAGCGAGAAAAAAACACACATGCAAGACGAAATCGAATCAAAGGAAGCAGCAAAGAACAATGGATATACAATAAATTATGAATATGTTTGCATTTTTTTGGGGGGGGGGGGGAACAGCTAGGAAAAGGCAGCCTGTATGTGCAACACACATGGCCATTTATCCAACACATACAAACACACATCCAATCGAACCAATTCAATAACCAATATTCCAATCTCTGATTAGATCAATTTCATGGATTCTAATTTTAATTCAAACATCTTTATGGACGTGATGTCCCAGTAAAATCGAAAGCTTTTCCACAGACGAAATCTTAGATGCTTCCTTTCATTTCGACTCTCTTTTTGTTCTGATTTTCATCCGATTCCAAGGAATTAATTCTCAAACAATCATCAAAGTCGATACTCTTTTCGTTATCCTTTTGGCTGCACGTCTGTTTCGCATCGTCTCTTGCACTCACTCTGGGCTCTTGTATGAAATGCGGCGCACATACATTCTGATATGCAACAAGATATTATGAGAGATGCATGCAAAAAAGAACTCAAGCCATTCCGAACATGCTGGTTCATTCTTTCCAATACAAACACACATACACACACGCTTGCAATATACAAATCCGTGCAGTCGGTGGTTGTGTTTGTGAACCGACTCGTCTAGTGGTGGTTAGTCTGTAAAAGTTGCTGCTGCTGCTGCTGCTGCCGCTGCTGCTGTCCCGCAACATGCTCTATTCCAATTCATTTTGTTTAAGTTTTTCTTTTCCCTTTACTTTCGTCAGTTGAGTCGCTTTCGACTGATAAACGATTTTCGTTCGGTTTTCTTGCTCTTTTGTAATCGGTTTCTTCTTCTTCTTTTTCTTCGCATCTCTAATCATATTATAGTTTCTTTTTTCTTCTGTCTGTCGTTTTTTGATTTTTATTCCCTCTGCTTTGATATTCACAGTGCATTTTCGCATTTGTTTTTATGTAGTCGCGCATAAGATCGTTTGTTATTTTCTCGCTGGCTTCGTCTTGAGCTCATTCAGTTTCCTTTAGGATATCTTGCTCCGTGATTGTTTTTACTATTTCTCTCTCTCTCTCTACCTTTGCACCGATACGGCTCTCCCTCTGCTTTTCAATCGCGATCAAGTCCATGTTCTCTCTCTCTCTCTCTCTCGGCTGGATTGGTTGGCTTGTAACTAAGCCACACGGTTACGTTATCACTGGAATTAAGTTTAAGATTTTAGCTCAGTTCACTACACAAAATATTTAAACTTGATTCCTTTTTGTACTAGGCGCTCATAAAAATTACGTATACAAGTGAGGCACACAGAATGGCGAGAACCAACAGCGAGCGACAAGCGCACGCGGGAGAGAGAGAGCACGCTTGTACCATGCAAACGTGAACCACAAACTCAATAAACAATTCCATACTCAAACAAACTCTAGTTCGGGCATCTCATTCTACGCCACCGCCGCCGCCGCCGCCTGTTTTTGTTGTTGATACTTTTTAACATCTCTTCGCCTGCCATTTAATATTCGCGCGTTGCAGTTATTATTTTATGGTATTTTTACGCGAGTGTTCTTTTTTTTCCTCATCTCTGTTTCATTCTACCATTCTTGTCAGCATGGCTCGCGCGCGCGTATTCGCATTTTGAGCGGGCTCATGCGCGCACTCACAATCACAATTTTAATTTGTGCTGTAGTTATCTTGTCGTTTTCCTTCGGACTCGTTTTCGCTTTTATTCTTTGTCTGCTCGGGTGTTTTGGGCTATAAATGTATTATTGGTCGTGTGTTTTTTTTTTTGCGTTGCTGTTGCTGTTGTTTGTAAATAAATCTCGAGCGTTGGTTCGTTCTGTGTGAGAACGAGGCAAAGTTTGCGTTTGTCTGACACACACACACACATTCTACGCGCGCCCGTTTCATTCTCAATTGACCTTTACTCCATTCACATTGATGCTTTCACATTCAGATTACAAACCGAAAAAATCAATTACAGTTTTTATAGTAAAACGTCGTCATCGTCAACATAAAAAAAAAAACAAACCGAACGCCAAATCGAATTCTTATTTGGGGATTGGAAGTATTTCGGATTGAATCCAATCTCCGATGGCACTTATTCAGAGAGAGGAAGAGAGAGCGAGAGAGAAAAATACACGAAACTCAGGATTTTGTGAATGGATTTCGATATGGCAAACTCGACATATTTTTTTCTGTGTCGTTCGCATTTTGTCCACACTATTGCCGCAGAAAATTGCATAATTAAGATTTCGAAACAGCACACATAGCGACAAAAAAAGTTCTTTTTTAAACTGGCGGAAAAAAGGTGTTTTTTTTGTATGAAATTCAGAATGTTCTTTTTTTATTTCTTTCTTTTGCCATTGCAATTTGAAGCGAAATGACGATTGACGATGTGAAGCGGTTTTGTGGTAACGAGTTCATTTGTCATTGAATTTTTTTGGTTCGGAACGTGGATGCATTCGGCATCATTTTGATGGAGAAGATGAACATGCATTTATTTCTGGGCTCTCTCTCTCTCTCTGTTGCGTTTGCAATGATTATTCAGCTGAGTCACAAGAATCAAACAAATAACGTGATGCGCCCCGAGAACACGAACGAGAACAGTCAACTGATAATTTTAACATCAAAACGAATCGAATTGAGTCGACTCGTTCGATTCGAATGTTGCTCCAATTTTACGTGTTTTTTTTCGTCGTCGGTTCTCCTTGCCTCTTTTCCATTGTGACGAACAAGTGTTTGGCTAACAAGGCAGCAAAGCAAATGCATATGCCCGCTTGCAATACAGCACACACACACACTCACATGCCCACATTCAAGGAGTAACAAGAGTTGCTTCTTAACAATACACAATTTTCAGAAAGGATATTTATTCTATTTGATTGCATTCGATATATGCTCCCTGTTTCCCTTTATCTCTCGCTCACTCTCGCTCCGTATGTATTGTGATTATAAATCAAACTGAGCTAATCGTAATTATACACTTCGTGTGATGATGATTTTCTTCTTTGCATCGTGAATTCGTTCGTTATTCACCAGAATTTTGATTGCAGCATCCCGAGCTCTATAATTCCGTGCTGCTTGTGTGCAGCAGCCACATTGATGCTATCGATTCGTTGGTGCTTTTTTCTTTCGTCGAGTTTTGTTAAATATAGAAATTGTAATTAACATGGAGAAGGCAGAGAAAAAAAGAAGAAGGCGAATCATAAAAATGGGGAGAAAAACGAGCAGTCAATATTTTCATTTTCTTCTTTCAATAATTGTTGTGCATATGTGTGTGTCGGGCAATTTTAAAAGAGGAAGCCAAAATGAATTCAAACAGCAGCGAAATGTGAGTGCACGGCAACGGCAGCACCAATAATAAAGAAAACGACAATAAGCAATAACAGAAATCTGAAAGATTGATCAGAAAATCAATGCATGCACTATTAATTTTATAATTCAGGATTGGCTAACGAAACGGTGGAGCAACAAAGTGTGCACGCTGTGTACATGCAATCGTTGCACTGTTTGTGTGGCATGCAAGCACATTTTCATATTTGCCACATTCCGCTTGCCTCTGTATTTTTCTTCGTTGCGCTCTCTTCACTCTCTCGGTCTCTCTGGCCTTGTCTCTTTCTCTCTCTCTCTCCCCCGTACACATTGCATAATACATTATATCCTGTGCAATGGTTATGAAATTAAATTTGGAATTATGAATCAGTTTGAATATATGATGCGATCGGATCAAAGTCGGTATATGAAATAGAAAGATAAGAAAAGAAAGGGAATGGAAAGAGGTAGAGAGTGAAAGACTAGAAAGAAGAAAAAAAAGCATGAAGGCAACGTCGTCGATAAGACGGCTCAACGTTCTTTCAGCATAAATATTGTGATTGTGTGTGTATGTGTTGCTTCATCGTCAATTGATTCAACTATGTAGCCGTTTTGTTTGAGCACCCACTTGGCCACAGCTCGTGTTCTTGGCTACATTGCATCAAAGACTTGCTCGATTTCATAAAATCTATGCGCAACGAAAATATTTACCATAATTAAAAGTTGGCGTTGAACTTCTCATGGTGCGATGGGAATGCGTTGCTTTTCTTCACTCTTTCTCTCTCTCTCTCTCTTGCTCGCTTCGCTTTGTGTTTTTGTGTCGAAACAATTTTGCAATTATTTGGGTTCCAGTTTTTTTTCTCCTTCGTCTCTTTCATTTTGTTCGTTTTTGCATTTGCAGATGAATCAATGGTTTTGTTTTCTGAAGTCGAACCTTTTCATGTAGTAAAAGCGTTTCAAATTATGATCATAAACAAAAAAAAAAGTATGAATAGCAAATATGCGACTTTTTTTTCTCCATCTCCTGCAATGCAATTGCTGTCAAATTATACAGTTGATGCCAAGTTGGCTGCAACACTTTTGCTCGCAAAATCATACGTTGTCGTTCACGTGTGCTCGATGATCCTCGGCTAGGAATCTCAAATCGATTCATGATTGGTTTCTCCTATCCTCTCAAACCACTGAGTGTGTGTGTGTGTGTGTTCCATCTTCTCTGGATGCCACACATAATTGATATTTATCGATAATGAAGCAAAAAACCAAATTCTACACATACAGAAAATTTAATTAGGAAAATTGACGTACAATTATTTTTAATTCACAATGTAATTGTGTTTGATTATTATTTCGTTTATTCGTTTCACTTCTCTCTCTCTCTCTCTCAGTTCTTCTGCTGTTGTTGTGGAGGTTCGGTCGTTCTTTTTCTCCTGCGTCATGCATGTCTTCGGCTTTGTTTCCTTTTTTTTATGACCGTTGACTTGATCCATCGTCGCCCATTCATTGCCACACATTTCATAAAACATATTTCGGTTGTGTTCGCCGTTTCGTCGCCGTTGAATGTTTCTTTGAAAATGGCTAGGCCGTGACGGTCATGGCTTGTGCAATCAGCCAACACATAATTGATGTTTGTGCAATCAACTAGCACAAAAACCAGAAGAAAGGCCAAGCGAAGAAAGAACCTCAAGAAAATCTTCCAAAAGTGAAAATGATGAATAATCTCACATCAAGCCGAACCGTAAGAAGAGTCAGACACAAGAGAATGTGCACCGAATCAATACGTTTTTCATCGTTTCATTCATCCGATTTCATCCGTTCGCATATAATTGGATTTTGTTTACGGAAGCATTTGTGTTACGGGGACTATGAGAAAATGACGTTTTTGTTCATTTTTTTTTTTTGACAAAACGCAAGGCATCATTCATGTCGATGAGAGATAGAGATCAAAAAATGATTATCCAAACGGAAGAAAAAAAAGAATTTGCCAAAAATTCACTAACTAACTAACTACATTCAGAACGAGTCAAACGGAAATTCCACATATTTTGCATATAATTCTATTGGCACACGCATTTCATATTTCATGTTGTTGATGCATCTTTAGCGAGCGAAAGATATATGTTGATGGCTTTAAAATCGAGATAATTTTCCATGCCATTCAAAAATGAGCGTTTCGTCCAGCAATGCAAGACGTTTCAAAATATAATTTCAATGCAAGTTCGTTTTTTTTTTCTTCCATTTCACAGTCAAAGAGCAAATCTTTGAATGCAAACACACACAAAAAAATGAAAAGAATTTCCTTTCCTCGTAACGTTCCACTTGAGCATGAGCTCCATTGAGAACAGAATGAAGAAGAAAAAACACGAACTGAGTAAAGGAAACAAGCAATTGAGCAATCAAAATAAAGGATACTTGGAGAAGATCACATCAACTAGCCGACGAAACGCACACAAAATTACACGTTTCAATGCAACTTTCGACATTTGTCAGTCGGTAGATTTGTTAAAGCCAAAATAATACACACGGACCGTAACATAAACTCTGGCCAAAAATTCAATTAAATTGTATTTGCGTGTGTTATGCGACAGCCTCAAACCATTCATTTACTATGTAGCAAAGTACATCAAAGCCATTGAAATAACTAATTTTACATAAATTTCGACACTCAACTCGAATAACTCGCCCGATTAGAGAGCGAGCGAGAGAGAGAGAAACACATGCACGCCGAATCCGTGTGAAATGGTTGGAAAATTTAATGAAAATAAAATCATGTTATCGTACTTGAACGAAGAAATGTGTGCAATTGAAATCGAATATGAAACTCTGTATGCAGAGCCGAAGAAAAACGAGAGGGCAAAAACAAAAATGTATAGAAATTGCGATCATGAACTTCAAGCAAATCGAGAAACGAAATTGAAAAAGTTTTGGCATGCGTATAGCATCAGGCGAGAGAGAAAAAGAGAGGCAGATAGAGAGAGTATTACGTCGTAGGATTATGTTTTATTTTTCGGCACATATGAAATTTCTTTTTCCACAGACGACTCTTTTTTTCCGTTGTTACTTTTCTTGGTATATTAAAATTACATCATACATGCATATCGCCACAAGCGTGCATATGTTTATTTAATATATTCTAAATGTCTGTATTTGGTATGGGCCTCAGCAACAGACCAAACGGATTTTTTTTTCTGCCGAAAGTGACTAACCTAAGCGAAACACAAGAGACTAGTTATGAGTTTTGTCTCTCTCTCTCTCTCTCTCTCTGGTTTTTTTCTTCGCTTTTCTGCGATCGACTTCTTTCCGTCGAACTTTTTCCGCTGTAACGTTTTATCGATTTCGATTTGCACCGTAAAAATTATGCAGATTTTGACATGTATACGAAAACCTAATTTACACACATACATACGCGCTCACAACCGTGCGGCGGAAGGTATGAATCAGAGCCTGAATGGCGTGAAGTCTTAATATTCATATTGCGTACACTTCGATTTTACGTCATTGTTCTTGTGCGTCATTTGATGCGGTTGGAATGAACATGAGACTTTCGTCGCTCAATACACAGATACGAAACAAAAATAAAGCAATCCATTAAAATGGAACATGGAAAAGAAATCCGTAAGAATGAAACATAGCATGTGCCGTTTTAAGTATTTGTCCAAGTTGCCAAAACATGTACGTTCTTGTTTCCTTACTGCGCACTTCTTTTCTATGGTGAAGCAGACTGCTTTGTTTATGTGTATAACAATACGGGTATAAAACACCGGCGCTCCGAGGTTTTCATACAAACTTCCCATGTAGACGATCCGAAACAGGCAAAAATCGAAAAAAAAGTTAAATTTTTTTTTTTCGATTTTCATACAGTATTTTTGGTGCCTAATCCATTGGTGTTATCACAACATCGAAATTCGCGCTCCTTATCACTTAATTTGCATCATGTGATAAATGCGACTGACGTCATCAATAGCTCGGGAATCAATTGATCAAAAATTGAAATACACGAAAAAGTATTCGAGTAACGACACAATGTGATACAGATCCATTCATATGACACAATGCGAGAGGATTCATCATAACGACACTGCAGACAAAAAATCTATCAAAACGGAACACCGCAGAGCGAAATACTTAAAACGTCACATGCTATGTTTCATTCTTACGGATTTCTTTTCCATGTTCCATTTTAATGGATTGCTTTATTTTTGTTTCGTATCTGTGTATTGAGCGACGAAAGTCTCATGTCCATTCCAAGCTCATCATTTATTTTGTTGAAAGAAAATCGTTCTGAAATTGCCACCGCCAACTCAGATTCACACAATTTATGCTCGGCAACAATAACAATAGCCTCATCCAAAAATGATTTCGAACTCGTTTCGAACACTTTGCATTCGATAATTTCTTTGAGCGAAAGAGTGAGAGTGAGAGTGAGGAGGATAAAGCGTAGATATATCTACGAGAATATATTCTCTTTCGACTTCATGCGTGAACATTAATGCGAATGAGATGGAAAATCCAATAAGGAACGTTTGAATACTTTTGCACATTTACAATGACGTAATGTCATTCGTAGCGAATATGGTTTTCTGCGTTCTGCTTTTCCAAAAACGAAAGATCCAAATGACGATGATGAATAAAAAAACGCGAACGCACACACAAAAGTCGGAGAAACTGACATATATTTAGTGGAAAATATGGTTTTTGTTGAAAGTCCGAAGCATCATCAAGCTCAAATGTTGACGATGTTACTATTTAATGTTTAAAATTTTGGCCGTTATTTGCCAAAAGTTCATACGAAATTTATTTTATTCGATGTCAGTTCCTGCTTTTCCGGCTCGCATTTTCCGTTTTACAACTCGGCTCCGAATGAAGCCAGTCATTTTCTGGTTCAAGCTATAACAACAAAAAATACACACACACACATACAGAAAAAAAAGAAACCAGAAGTTAAGAAGACAGCAAGAGTGAGGCACAGAAAAAAAAGAACATTCGGCATCCGGGTAGCCAGTTCAAGAAAAAAAATGGCAAACGTTTAAATGAAGCAACAAAATAAAATCAGAAAAAATATAACGACGAATCAAAACAGAAGAAAGAAAGAAAAAGAAAACATGGATACAAATAAAAGTTGGTATTGCGAGTAAAACAGCAAGAGGATGTGGGAAGGAATTATCTCGGCGATTTCGTTTTTAGCCTCAGCATCACACCAACAGCCGGCCGCAATCAGCAATAGTGTGCTCAATGGAAATAAGTAACAAATTAAGTGTGAAACAAAATAGAAAGTTGTTTCTCTCTTCTTCTTCTTTTTTTCCGCTCGCTTACTTGCCTTTTTTCTTCGTCAAGTTTTGCGCTTCGCCGTTTTGCGCGCTCTTTGGTTTTTCTCTTGGTTATTTTTCTTCGTTCGTCTTTTTTTCTTCTCACATTTCTTTCATTCCGTTTTTCGTTGTAATTATAAAGAGCAGCTATCATTCTTATCAGGCCGAGTGAACAGAACAAAAGCGAGCAGCAGTTTTCCATTTGTTACTTTATCTTTGTTTTGCCATGATTCCTTGCACACACTCTCTCGTCCATGCTTACACATATTTCTTTGCAGCACGCGCTTTCTATTCCGTCGCTGATAATTCTATTCGTGAATTTTGGCATATTCTCTCCCGTGCTCTCTTGCTCCCCCTTCTCTTTCCCACTCTCCGTGTCTATCGCTACATTTTATAGGTAGAATGAGCATTTGAAATTGCTTCTCATCCTTCTGGTTGTTTGGTGGCCGGGCGCACGTTCGACCCGTCATGAATATGTGTTTGTACGGAAAATGAGCGCCAGTCGTACAATGTGCAATGGATTAATAAATAAATTTCAAGCGATACTTTTAACAACGCATATACATATACAACTTGTAGTGGGTGTCTGCAGGGTGAAATGTTTCCCTTTTTTCCGACTCTCTGCGTTCGCCAAAAATTCTAATGCAAAAGGAACAGCAATGCGAGAAAGAAAAAAAAATAGGAACAGCAACAGCAACAACAACAATACACATCAGCCGAAGCAATAAAAAGCTTCTATTTCTCATTCTCAAACCATCGTCTAAAGCGGTTGCCGTACAATACACATTGGCTTTTTTGCATATTTTTCCTCCCTCTTCGTCACCGCCGCCATCGCCTCACCCGTGCAAAAGAATGAACGAGGGAGAATGGAAAATTTATGGCGTTTAATACACGTCACTGTCTATGTTTCTGAGCGCAGAAAATAGTTGAGCAGAAAACCAAACGAAAACTGTTTTGAAGAAAAAAAAAACATCAACCAAAAAGAATGGGTGAGTGATGCGGGCGAACGAGCAACATGGCTAAGCTCGCGAATTCACAATTTTTTTCTCTTCTCAGTTTAAATTAGAAATGAAGGCGCATTGGCTGCGCACTGCTCGGCAATAAGAACTCCTATGCTCAAAAGCCGCTTCTGGGAAGCGGTAACGTGTGCCTTTTTTTACGCTCTCTCACAATGTTTTGTTTTTGTTCTGAATGTGCAAATGTTCCATCACAATTTGCCAATGAATTTTCCTCGCTTCCCATTTCATAAGTTGATTCACTTGACCAGGAAGGATGGAACCGAACAATAACCGAAAAAAATGCCATTTCTCTGTTCTGGTAGGCGATTTGCTCGAAAAGAATTTATCCACTGGGGAGAGATGAACAGAAAGAGAGAGAGAAAAAAGGGAAAAAACGGTAAAACAATAGAATCAAATTCACGCATTCAATTTATATCCATGACCGTTCGAGCCTGCAAATCAATCGAAAGCGAAAACAAATAATAAGCAAGTAGATGAAGCTACAGCCAGCCAGTTTGAAGAATGTACAGCACATACACGCAAAAAATGGCAGAGGCATCAGCACCAGCAGTAGCACACTCGACAATGAAACCAAACACACAAATCGAATTGAATCGAATTGAATTGAATGTTTAAGTGAAGGTATAGAGAAGTGCAGTTACGGCATTCGTTAATTCATTTACCGTTGAATCTTGGCTGCTTCTGCTACTTCTACTGCTGCTGCTGTTTTTTCTCGGACCATTCTCTCTCTCCTTTTCCTGGTACAAATTTCGATACCGACTTAGTCACAGGGAAATTCCTATCCCGGCAAATGCTGTTTGTTGTTTCGTTATTAGCGTGTGTGTGTGTGTGTGTGTGTGTGTGTGTGTGTGTGTGTGTGTGTGTTCTTTCCTGCTCGTTGTTGTGAATTCATTTCGGCATCATCGATATACATGCTGGGTCCTTCTCATCCTAGTTTCGTGTCCGTTCATTCGTTTTTTTTTTGTGCTGCGTTCGTCCGGTATGTGCACATTCCTTTTCCGATCAAACCAAGTCGAATTCTTCAATAATTTCGATGCTATTTTTCTCATCGTTGCCACTTCATGCATATGAATTGAGTGTGTTATGTCTGCATGAAGAATTGACCATGTGTTTGTATGTGTTGTTTTTGATGCGATCACAGCGAAATGAATTATGCGAATGCACTGAGAAGCAGCACGGCAGAGGTAAATAAGGCAACTAGAAAATAGAGGAAGCAATGCCATAAATTCACATTCCGAGATGGATGATTTAGTCGTGAAGCGAAAATATTTCAGTTCTGTCCATGTTTTTTCTTTCTTCACTTTGCTACCATCTCCTCGATTGTCCGTTACCTTTGAATACAAGTCGGTTTTTTTTGTTTCTCATTTGATTCATAGCAAACCAAAGTTCATACGGTTTTGGCAATTTCCCTTTCTTTCACCATTCGAACTCGCTGCATAAATGCTTTATATTCTATATATACCTAGCTGTGTGATATGATATGCTGGTTTCATTACATTTTTGCTTGTTTGCTCTTCGAATTGAATTGAAGACGATCATTAAGGATGGCCCGTATTTTTTTTTTGTTCTTCGTCGCTGCGATGCGATGCAACGCAAATGCTGAATTGGTGAAACAAGAATATTTCGTCAGCTAAAATCATGGCAACCAAATAGACTCATTTACATACACACACTCTTTCTCTCTCTCTCCCTCTCTCGCTAACTCGCTCGCTCGCTCGCTTTCCCTGCAAAATATAGATACAGTTTTTTTTTTCAAAGTCCAATGTGAAATGGGAATTGAACACCCACAAAGGGACCTTAATATATCGAAAATTCCCATATTTAACAAATGCAAAAAAAAGAACACGAAAACAAGCAGCCGCATCGAGGCAAAGGTCTGTTCACAGATCCCCTCGAATGCATGTAGGTATGCGAAATTTTCAAATCGCGAGAACAACATGTAGAAAATGGTAAGTTATTCATGAAAATGCGTAAATCTATGTGTTATCGCCAATATAAGAGGGTGTTTGTATGCGTTCATATGAATATATGAGCGCGAGTGAATGAGTGAGTGTGTGTGTGTGCACGACAACCATGGTATCCTGTATGGAATATACGATCGCATTTTATGAATATATACATATCGAAAAAAGGAATTTATCTAACTGGAAACATACATACACACACACACACCACTCACGCTCACTCACACATACACACACATGCACCGAGCGGCTTGATTATTTTCAACATTTTCTTATATATATAAAAGGCTAGCCTGCCACATATATCAATATGCATATATATATCAAGAAGCAGGGAACGCAGAGGAATAAAACGCTGCGCTTCCCGCGCTCTCTCTCTCTCTCTTTCTCTCTTTCTCACACTCACTACACACTGAACTGCACATAATGCAAAGGGCCAATAGTGAATTAATGTATATAAAGGCAGCTCCATTTTATGTGTTTTATTTGCGTTTTATATGTGTCTGGTGCTTTTTGTGTTGCGCTCTGCCTCTTCTAAAATTGTGAATTGAGTGTATGGCTGTGCATATTTCCTATATTATTCTTACATACATCGAATGTTGTGTGTGATTTTTTTTTCTTTTGATTTCTCTCGTTCGATTCTGTGTTCTGTTTTGCACTCGCTCTTTCTCTCCTACACTTTTCGTTGCTTTTTATGCATATATGCGAAGCGCAAACAAATGCGCCAAAAAATGAATGCGAATACGATACGGAGAAAATCATGTGTATGCAATGAAAGACAGAGACAATGCAATGTCTCAAGCGCACCAAACACAAGGATAGAATGATGTTGTGTGTGCAGATCGCTGACAGAGCCTAAGATTTTTTTCTTCCAAAGACACTATTTAGAATTGCAATTTTTCGTAACACATTTTCTTGTTCATAAACTAAAAATCATTTTAATTTTCATTGCAAATCAAAATTCAACTTCCCGGTTTGAAGACACGCTCTGCTCGTGAATGTCTGAAGAAAATAGTTTCAATCGTTTTTTCCATGCTTTTTCCTCTTTTAATTACTCGGTGTTGATAAAATATGATCAATAAATGAGTGTTCCTGACTGCAGGCAAAAATCACAATGCGGCTATATAGTGCCGATTGATCGGCATTACACACATACACATGCTGATTGCGTGCTTTGGTTCAGTCCATGTTATGTATGTGCTTTTATGCAATTTATTTTCATTTATGGGTTCGACGCGAAGGAGGCAACTTGATATTTATTACAGACGCTTTAGATCTTTTTTTTCGTTGTTGTTGTTGTTGTTGTTGTTATCGTAATTTTTTTTCCTGGGTTTGCTGAGTTGTTAGTTCGTTATGTCTGACTTTTGTTTGCCTCTCTTTCTGCACGTTATATGTTGTGCAGCGTTTGGTGCTCTTGGTTACTTTCCGCCGTCACTGTCGCTGTCGTAGTCTTAGTTGTCTTTGGCCTCATGCATGTACGAATACGAATTTTTCGCCCATTTCATATATGTTTGTGCATATGTTTTGGGTATATTGATCGCATACCTTGAGTTTTTGGCGCATTTCGAATGGCAGTGACAGCGCACAGCATAGTACAACACTTCCCAATCCTTTATCTGATATGGTCTCGGGCCGATTGTGTTTTCTTCTTCTTCTTCTATCTTTGCTGCTTCTCGAAATACAAACTCTAATAACGATGCAATGAATAGAAAAGGGGAAAAAAGTGACGCGCATGGTTAGAAATCAAACAGAAGTCGATCAACAACAAAACAAATATAAAAATCCATGCATAGAAATGGGCTTAATGAGAAAACATCGCAATCAGACAGCATTTTTTAATAATTAAAAACAGGAAAGATGGCTTTCGAAATGGAATGAGTCAAAAGAAGTTTTGTGGATTAAAATTAATTCGAACATGGGTACAATATGTTTCACCTACTCTCTCTCTCTCTCTCTCTCTCTCTCTCTCTCTCCCGAAAACATTTTTCTGAATGGTTTTATCGCTCGTTATCGAAATGTTTTCCCACAATTCTGTCGAAAGTGAGAATCCAGGTGATTTCACGTAGAAAAACAAAGCCGAATAGGAAAATGTGTACAAGCATGAATCAGTCTACTGGCCTGTTAAAAATGCACAAGCATCTTTGCAAGCCGATGCTTGCATCCATTTTTGCATCCATTCTTATTCTTGCCAAGAATTCGATTTGCGAAACAATGCGAAATGGAAAGGGTCGAGCATAGCTGTTGTTATGCGGTGTGCTGGCAACAATGTTTACATTCGCACTTTTTGTTGAACACGAACGCATATAGCAACAGCAGCAGCATCGGCAGCAGCAAAACACACATACACAAATACTAGCACATTTTTATAATTCAATTAAACTCTTGGCAAAAGATTAAAATCCTGAAATCTAAAAAAAAAGAGTACAAGTGAGAGAAGAAAGCTTGCACAATGGCAACAACACAGCAACGGACGAGAGTGAGAATGAAAAAAAAAACGAGAGACATGAAATAACAACCAAAATCGACAATGTGGAGCGCGTACACAACGCAAACGAGCGAGCACCAACTGAATTTAATTAAATGGCAAAAGAACGAGTCAATGTGAGCGCGGCATCAAGTACCACCATACCAACAGCAGCAACAACAAAAATGAAGCGAAAGTAATCTATTGCACGAGCGAGTGAGAGAGACTCCATTTTATTTATATAGATTGTGTATGTATGAGCGCAATGGCACAGCCAAATGAAAATAAAATCCGATGCAATAGATAGAATGAAGCTCAACTCTGCGAAAGAGTACTATAAAGCTGAAATACACAAGAAATACACACAAAAAAAACCGACACAAAACAGCATCCAATCCACACTGGCAGGGAAAGGAAATGTCTCAATGAAAGCGATAGGTGTCGGGAACGAGATGAAGCGAAAGTATTTTTCTGTAACCTTTTGCACCGTATGCAAAATATTTGTATGTACGTCGCTTGCACAGTGAGTCGATTCACTCGTGTGTGTGTGTGTTTTTTTTTTTTAACTCAGTATTTGGACGCCACGCTTTGTATGTCCATGATACCTGCTTGATACAACTAATGCACGCATCTCATTGCCCAATAACTGGCGGCTGTAAGCCCAACAGCAACATCACTCCAACAACATCAATACTCCAAACCAAACAACACAATGAAATCGGCTACAAACGCGCAATTTTTTTTCCTGCTGCACATTCAAAAACTGTGTGATGTCGCGAGCGCTTGCCACATCATGGACATGTACAAAAAAGGATGAAAGCGCTTACGATAAAAAGCGATGTTTCACCAACAACAGGCAACAGCAACAGCCGAAAAAAAAGTGAAAACTTTTTGTTCGACATCCGGAAAACAGTCCATATTATTCCAGTTCAGCACGCGTTCAGTTTGTTTGCCAATGTCGGTTAAAAACAGTTACAAAACACCGGCGAACGCACCAAGCAATTGATTCAAAACATCTTAAAATTCGTCGGTACTGTACTATTTTGTGTGTTCGCACGCCATTTTCGTGGCTGATTTTTATCGTCTTCAAGTGTATCGATCGGCTTTAATTGGAAAATTCATGAATGTTATTCAGTGTTGATCAATAATAAACATTGAAATTGGTCGACAAAGTTTTTCGACACGCAAAAAGAATCCAGATTGAATAGAACGAGAGAGAGAGAGAGAGAGAGAGAGAGAGAGAGAGAGAGAGCAAGCTAGAAGAGAAAAACCAGTCGATTTCTCTTGCTTTTTAAAATTCGGTCTTCCGGTTGGGTCGTTCATCGAATTGAAAATCGTGCCGTTTTTGTTTTGTTCTGCACTCATTTGGCAAAGAATAAATTTGGGCAACTTGGAACATCGCCACCACTCTGTCGTAGTACAGCGAAGTTCTACGCTCATAGTGCACACTCGCAATAATATATGCGAAAACATAGCGCTAGAACGACAACAGGACACCGACTCGAAATGAAAGGAACTCAAGCAAATCATGCGCTTTAGAAATGTTTTGTTTAGCGATACAGCAAACAGGAGCTGCTCGCTGTCTGTGTATACAAACGTATTGTGTGTGTGTGAGTGTAAATAAATATCGAGCGTGGATGTGAGTGTGTGTGTGTGTGTTTGTGTATGTTTGTGTGTGTTTGTGCGCGTTCATTTCATAGTAAGCATATTGGATCAGTTTGTTCAGCATGTTTTCGATATTGCAGTTGTAAAACTTTGACGATGCTTTTTTATTTCTTCTCTTTCTCGCTCATTCTGCCGTCGCATACGACACACAGCCAGTATACCATATAAAATGCGAAGGCGAGCGTGAACTCTATCGCACACACACACTGTCATCCCCTGCTTGATTTTAATTTTGGTTCGGTGGCCTGCGTGTGAAGCATACGGCGTAACGAATCGCATCTTATAAGAATATACACGCACAGCACACCAATCGACCAATATATACATATCAACCCGAAAAATAAAACAACAACAGAAGAAGAATAATATTCTATACACATATAACGGATGCAAGAGATTCCCTTTGTTGTTTTTATAGTTGAAAATTGGTGTTGTTGTGGCTGTGGCTGTGCCTGTGCTGTTGCCGCGCTTTCGTAGACATTTATTGTTTCTGGTATCGGTTGAGCTGCCGTTATCGTTTCTTCTCCCTCTTTTTCTGCTGTCTTCTTCTCCCGCTCTCGCTCTCGCTCTTGCACTCGGTATTCTTACACATTCTATCTTCAATTTTGCTATATATATATATCGCCTCTGCGACTCACAACACTCTTGTGTGTGCACCGTGTGTCTCATGCACTAACACCAATCTCAATACACACAAAACATTTGGCCGATGCGAAATGCATACAGGCCACCAATGACTGATACTGCCAAATACTTTGCTTTTCATCGCGCTATCCCCGCGTCTACAAGTGCTGTTGTTGTTGTTGTTGTTGTTGTTGTTGTTGTTGTTGTTGTTGTTG
>NW_022601432.1:4348254-4375628 GCF_009176505.1 Sitodiplosis mosellana | reverse complement strand
TGTTGTTGTTGTTGTTGTTGTTGTTGTTGTTGTTGTTGTTGTTGTTGGTATATACTTTGACGATTTTGAGTCGCAATCTCTTTCGGTTTGCATGTATGTGATTCGACTTTTTTTATGCAGATCTATGCGGTCTACTCCCGATTTCACCTTCACCGAATCATCAAGCAATTTCGTGCTGGTGTGTGTGTGTGTGTGTGTGTGTGTGTGTGTGTGTGTGTGTGTGTGAGCGCAGCGGTGAATCAGCGAGCAATGTGAATGTGTGAACGGAGCTGTTGTTATTTGTCCTGAACGAACCGAATCGGCAATGGCACGAAATCCACGTGAGGGAAAGGAAGAGCACAAGCCGAAAAAGAAACAGCAACAACAACAATAATAACAAAAGTGAAGAGTTCTTGGTTTGGAACACATTGGCTTGGCAACCAAACACATGAATGTCAAACAAATACAGGCTCGCTGAGGCGAGCGTTTGCACACACATACTCGTCGGCCCCCGGAGAGTGTGTCGTTGACTTCTCTGATTTCAATACGGTTTCCTAATACCGAATATACTAAAAAAAATCGTTGATTAACATATTTACCTTCATTCTCAATGCTGAAAATGAATAAACAAAAGAAAGCGATTTTTCGTTTAAGAAAATAGTCTTCATTCAATAAATAGTATTGAAAGACAGTCGTTTCATATCGCGAATGCGCTGATGGAAAAATTCGGATAATATTTACTTTAAATCAAAGCCCGTAGAGAGATGACACAAAGAAAGAGAAGAGACACAGAGTCTTTCGTACGGCGATAACAGTGTTTTCGGCATTGGCTCACCCGACACCCGATTTAGACACACGGCGTACATGTCTCAGCAGCAGCGTCAGCAGCAGCATTGAGAATAAACATACGCACACATCTGAGAGAGCCCGAATCTCTCGCTCTCTCTCTCTCTCTCTCACACTCTTCGATTATGTGGAGTGGTTCGCGTGTATTTGTGTGTGTCCCCCTGTGCATGTGATGCGGCGGCAACGACAACGACGACGACGACGACGATCAGGCGGTGTCGACAGTGGTGTAAACGCTTTCAAAATCACAAACAGACAGTTACAATTTTGATGCAGACGCTATCGGTTTGAAAACAAAAAACGTGAGCGAGAGAAGAAGAACACACGAAAGGAAGTTCGTTTCGTTATCCTTGTGAGCGACAATTTATACGTACACGCAAGAAAAAAAAAATATTTTTTATCAGGCTCAATATCTGTATCAGTGCGGTTTGTGCACAATTGAAAGTGTGAAAGAAACAGAAAGACCGTGCACGCGAGTTCGTTTGAGAATTGGATTAGTTCCGTTCTGTTGTTGTTCCAATCTTGTTTTCTGTTCGTTCCTTCTGAAATACAAAGAAAGGCGGCAAATAATTTACTAAACTAATCCAAATAAATAAAGCGATTCACTAAAGAAAAGAAAACAACAACAACATAAAAACACACAAAATCAAGAAAAAAAAAATAAGACAAAAATAAAATAGGAATGCAAAAAAGAAAAGAAGCGCACAACCACTGCTGTGAAACAATATCGCGAATTGATAATCGAATTAAAAGACGAGCACAAGCAATCAGAATCAGAATAATAACATTAATAAAACAAAACATCGCGACAGATTCAGCAATAACTGAAGTAAAACGACGTGAAAGCAGGAGAAGAAGAGGAGAAAAGAATTATATCCGCAAATATTATCCCATTTAATCAAATTATGCATTGATATTGATATATATATATATATTGTGTCTAGTGCTATAGATGTAGAAAATACACACACAAACACACTCACATAGAATCTATATATGTATATCCAATTTGGTGGCGAAAGAGCAAAGAAAAAAGGGAAGAAAACAACTATAAATATATATGTAATATGCGAACGTAATTTAGCTTCCATTATCTAATTTAAAGTAATCGGAATCAATCAAGTGAATGGAATTTAAACTTACATGAGAGTGCAAGCGAAATAAAGAACAGCAACAATAAGCAAAAAGGTGCAATATTATTACTAAGACGACTGATTTTCCTGATGTCTTGCCAATAGATGTTTAAGTTGGAAACATTTAACACACAAGCATTTAATGCAATAGCCAATTTGATGATTACGCAAACAAATTAGGGCGCCGTTTATACAAAGCAAAAAAGAGTCTTCACTTCGGTGGAACGAAAAGAATCAAAAAGCAACGTTTTATTGTCATAAAAATCATTGTGTAAAAGTGTGAATAAAAAACTGTGTTGCAGCAATCAAAGCACAAGATTGAGCAAACAAAATAGACAATCAAACTAGCCCAAAGGAATCAAACGCAACATTTCTTTTGTAAGTTCCCTATCTATATTGTATTCAAAACTGAACAACAACATTGAACGAAAAAAAAAAAACAGAATTAGAAGCCAACTCGATATGTTTGTGTGTTTTCCGTTCAACCGGTTGATAGGTCGATATCGAAATGCGAATGCATGAAATAATGTGTATTCGATGGAAAAAAAAAAGAAAGAAGAGGAAGACAAAAAAAAGACAGTAACAAACACTGAAATGGCGTTAAGTAAACAACACACTAAGTGAGATATAGTTGGACAGAACAGAAAAAAAGCGTTAGCAAACATTCAAGAAGAACTTCCAACTAAATTTTTTGTTTAATTTTTAAAAAAGTGCGACAAAAAAAATACGACCATATTATGCATGCAATGTAAACAAAAAGGAAAAAAATGTTGTATGAATTGCATAAAATTCAGTCAGATCTTAGGAATTCTTCTTTGCACACACACACACACACTCCACAAAAAACACACACATCAATTCGGCTGGTGAATTTCACTGGAATTTACATTCAGTTGATGCGAAAGAAAATTAACACTTTTATCGACTAATATCGAACCAATCGAATTGAAAATTGAAAGAGAGAGAGAGAGAGAGATAAAGAGAGAGAAGGAGATAGTAAGCGGTCGAAAAATAGAATACATGTTTTGGTTTTGTTGATTGGCCAATATGCATACAACCGATTTTATTGCATGGATTCAATTCAGCGTGTGAATGCATCGAAAGAATAGTAGCTGTGATCGAAACACGAATCGACACCAAATGTGAATTTAACATTGAATACTATCATTGTGATTTCGATTAAGTTGCATTGGTTTTGATTATTTTCTAGCTGCTTGGCCAAGTCGCAATTTACAAATTGAATCAAAATACAATACGAAATTGGCATGGATTGTTGTGGCTACCTACAACATCAATGCTAGTTTTGTGTTGGTAACAACAACACACATACACACGGCAATCGTCATTGTTTATTTCCAATGGTCTCTCTCTCTCTCTCTCTCTCTCTCTCTCTCGAATGGGTGCTTGTGTGTGTTACGAATGGGTGCTTGTGTTTTATTTTGCTGTTGTTTTGTTCATTGCTCGCATCGAATACCATTTACTTTGTGTAAAACGTTACGATCGTGATGAATCATATACGAATATAACGACGATTGTTTTGTCTTTTCTTCACGACGCAATTCGGTTTTACTTTGTCCCGCAAGTCCGCAACACAACCATTGGATGATCAACAACAACGACACACAAAAAGCCTGAAAGAATAAATGATAAAAATAGATAAAATGCCGTACACACAAAAATAACGAAACGGTTTTTGCGTTGCGAATGAGCGCGCGTGAGCGCGTTATCGTTACGAATCCTTGAAGCATTCGTTTTTTGCATCCAATTATTTCGAAGCGATTTATTGAGAATATGCACCGGATTTTGTTGTGACTAATGACCACAATTTTAAAAAACAATGATTTACGAAAATTTCGCATTCATTTCCTTAAACAACACCAAGTGATGGGAAAAAAAACGCCGACAATGACCGAATGAATGACCAAAACAAAACAACATATCGCTAAATGATTTGTATGTATATATGAAGCAAAGCCAAATCCACAAGCGGTGGCGGTAGCATGCGATATATTTATATATATAATAACACACCGCACAATCGTTGTACATCGACAATGAGACAGTGCGAGATGTATGAAGGAAAAGAGAGTGCACGACATATACACACACACATCTACGCGGACGAAATGGCAACAACCCGTAGTGCGCTTGAGACATTTTTCCTCCTCGTCTATCTCACATTCGCAAACACACACGGTTCGCAGTTCGCGCTTTGGTGCTTTTGCTCTCTTGTGACACTCATGCCACTAGAAGTGTTGATGTATTCTTTTTTTCGTTATAGTGCACATTATATATACTTTGTAGTATACTTTTTTTGCCTGTGAGTGTATATAGTTCGCGCGCGCCGTTTCAACATCGAACTCTGTGTCGACAGAAATATTCAAGCCGCATGCACGCATGAAATTTTTCGTCTCCATCGCTTTTTTTTCTTTCTGTGGGGTTAGACGAGAGAACTGAAGAAGAAATCACTCGATTCAACGAGACGACAAAGTATAACACGCTCGCATTTTGCTGCTGTTGCTATAGTGTGTGTGTGTTGATGGCACATACAATTGCATTTCGCCAGTAGACACTATGATTTAGCAGCGATCGTTGTCCCGAAAGGAAGACCAGCATGCATATGAAATGCTCAAAAACAGCATCGAAACTACATTTTGCGATCGCATCGAGCGACGCATCTCATTGTTCGTTGCTTGCAAATCTCAACCGATATGTGAATATTCTATTTTGTACACGCCAAACGGGCAGTGGCGCGCGATGGTATACAGAGCACACAATTTCACAAACGAATAGCAAGACCAACGAATTCGCTCTCGTTCGTCTTGGATTGCGGTGTGACCGTGTATGTGTGTACATTTCGTTGTAGACTGTCTCCTTAGGCATTTCTCAACAAACTGACCGAAATAATAAAATGATTCACACCGTATGTAGGAATACACGACGGTGGTTTTTGTATGTATGTTACTCAAAACTTCTTGAATTTCTTCAGAGACTCTATCTCGCTCGAAGAAATAATATTTACTTTGATTGTTTTTTCCGTTTAAATCGTCCGTTGTCTTTGTACAGTGTATTGATCATCTTCTTTTCATCACTTGCGAAATGAATCTAATTTGAAATGCAAACAAGAAATTAAGATTTGGCTCAGCAAACGAAGATTCGGATAGTAGTGATTCTAAGCGGATTGAATGGACGACAGATTGTTGGCTTGCCAGCAAAAAACCAGACCAAATGCAAGCTTAATTCTAATTAAAGATGGAACAAATGCAAAAAAATCTGCACATACCGCAGATGTACAAGCAGACCAATGCTTCCACAGCAGGAGCTGCCTATTTATTTTTATGTGTTTTTCTTTGTGTAACAAAACGATCGTTTTGGTGTTGCCGTTTCGGTTATTTTTTTTTTCTTTTCGTTAGAGGTGAAGACTGTTTTCAATAAACTATAAGATTAAAATAAAAACACAATAAAACCAACGGAACAAACTAGTTGCTAAGAGGTTGAAATGCAAAAGAAAACGAAGCATTTGCCGCCGTAGACTGAAGAATTTTCGGGGCGAAATAGCATTGGGCGATGCGCAAAGAGTGCGCGTGAAATCAATTTCAAGTGTTGAAGCTCTCCAAAAACTGCATACTTATAAATTCTCACGGAAATATAGTATTGAGCGTGAGAGAGCGAGCGAAAGAGAGGACATATACGAATGCGTTGTGTGTATATATATATAATTTGGTCATGTTTTGTTATGTGTGTTTCGTCTAACGATCTCTATGCGAACGAACACAAGATGCGAATGGGAATTTATGCGAATGCGATCGTAAAAGCCGAGTATTTTGCATCAAATTCATTTTGAAGAAGAAAAAAACTGCCCATTAAAACACAACAAATACACACAGAGCCAACGTGGAATTTCCATTGGAATGAACGGCAAAAATGAGATGCGAAAAAGAAAATTGGAGTTTCAATTGTGAGAAATTGCAGAGATCGAGCGAGAAAGCGAGAGAGCGAGAGAAACCGCGCGGCGTGCACTTAAAAACCACTCAAATCATTGAATCCAAGTGGCTGTGTACACCGTTTCCGTGGTTATATTTTTTATTCTTCTTCTTTTTCACCATTTTTTTTTCGTCTACTCTCGTTCTCTACCTCTCTTGCTCTATCCCACGCTCGCAATGGCCAATAAAAATTTTGCTAATGTCTCTGGCACTCATTTCATTCGTCATAATGCAAAAAACCATAATATGCCGTCATCATCATCGTAGTTTTAAAGGGTATGAGGGAGCGAAGAGTAGAATCATGCGAGCTTGTACATAATTTGTGCATATTAACAGCATCCCGACCCAGTTGTCCATTCCTATTCACACAAACACACAGAAAGAAATGAAAAGAAAAAAAAACTAGTGAAATTATTGAAAAGTATGGGCTCAAGTGGCCATAGCATATGCCAAAAAAATTGGATTTAGTTCAAAACAGATAAAATGAATCTCGAATAACAAAATAGCAGAAAAAAAACGAACTTGAATAAACCGAACGAGTCAAACGGTCGCGCGCTTCTATCGAATCAAAAGAATGCTAAAGTAGTTAACAAATTTTAATTGTTCATCATTGTGCTTTGTCGACATTTAATTGGTCTAATTGGCGCTTAACACTTA
Source organism: Sitodiplosis mosellana (assembly GCF_009176505.1). Classification (NCBI taxonomy): domain Eukaryota; kingdom Metazoa; phylum Arthropoda; class Insecta; order Diptera; family Cecidomyiidae; genus Sitodiplosis; species Sitodiplosis mosellana. The sequence goes on along the minus strand of NW_022601432.1, from coordinate 4,369,030 downwards.
CTTTCGACAAGTTATTTAACCCCGAAAAAAGAGAGAGAATAATAATGGTCCTTTCCTGTGTTGGCCGTTTCCTTTTTTTTCTGCTGCCTCTTCAAACACAATTTCTTTGCGTCAAAGCCATGCTGCCAATCTTTTAGCATTCAAAAATTGGCATGAGAGCATGTTGTTTGACATAAAGCATAGTGGTATAGTCTTTTTGCTTTAGGCCTCAACCGCTCGCTCACTCGCTCGCTTGCTCACTAATTCATTCATGACCGTTAATTTGACGGTAAAAGCCAAAAATGTTCAAAGAGACTTCCGTTTAAATCGAAAACAATTGAAGCACAAACGAGGATCACACACACATACAAAAAAAAAACCGTAATTAATTCGACTTCATACAGAATATTCATGAGTGCTAAACATTGCAAAGGACCAGCATAGAAATTAAAACGGCAAAGAGGGAGAGAGTAAAATGAAATATTCGTCTCAATTATGCTTTGGCTATGCAAATATTTACGACCAAGTTAAGCAAACAAAGAAGAAGAAAAAAGCGAGTACACTTCTGTTTGGTTTAGCAAGAATACAAAGCACACAATGAACATACATATACCTAAATGGGCATTTTTTTCTTGAAGTGAAAAGAAAACAATCGAATTGACACTTATTTGCTTGGACTATGCTATTTTCTACAGATTGAATAGTGCACTCGATGCTTTCTCTCTACTTTATACCGATATATTAAATGAAATGCATTAGTCTCCGGTGAAATGAATCGGCATGAAAGAATGCCACTATCTAAATAAATGGTGCATACATTGAAAATGGTAAAACAGCGGGCGATCGCGCACGCTATTTGCGCCAAAGTGAATGTTATCTAAAAATTGTATTCAACAAGATGGCCTGAATAAAGCGCGGCAACATGGCTTCATTCATTTTTATCATAACAGAAATATGTGTCATGTATGTGACACTTATTCACTTAACACGGTCAATTTGCGAAAAATCAAAAATGAAGCAACAACAACAACAACGACAACAGAAAAAAAAATGTCACGGCAGTTGCAGTCGAAACACACCAATTGAACTATAACGCGGTGTACACGAACTATATTGCTTATAATGTGTTGCTATTATTATGTTGGGCTCAATTTAAAATTGGTAATTCTACTGACAAACCTCTATCAGCAAGCCATTTTCCACTGCAACCGCGTGCATCGGTCGCGAGCAAATCGAATAAAATCTCTTCATGTATTTTCGGTCTGGTTGAAATCCCAGTTGTTATCGCTTTTTTCATATGTGTTTATATCGCATCGATTCTGTGCACACTGCACACTGCACATTGCACATCCTTTCAATCGTGGCATTGCGTTTTTGTGTGGTTCCATGCACCGAGTTTTTTTCCCCATTTGGTTTTCGTTAATGGACGCAAAAATATCCGAAAAATGTGAATGGTGCGCGATGCACGCACACCGAAATTCGCACAATCATCACACTGACACACTAAGCACTTGATTTAATAAATATTCAATTTATGGATACTTGGTGCGAGAGTTGGGAAAAGTGTGGAGTCAAATGAAAGTCAGTACAAGCACTCAATGAAAAATAAGACATTGCACGAATGAAAATGACGACGACGACGAACAACAACGACGAAGACAACAACAGCAACCACCCATAATCAAATGCAATGACTTGTTTGTTTTTAGGTACACATTTTTCTGAAATTCACCGTGTTTATTTTTCTGGTTTGCTGTTTCTCAATCTCGTTCAGTTGACTGTTGCTGTCGCTGTTGCTGTTGATATTTTTCATCTCTGTTTTTTTGTTTCTTGTACATTATTCCTACCTCTTGTTTTCTCTTTCTTTTCCAATTTACTTCTGTTTTGTTCGTTTTTCAAACATTTTGTTTTCTTATCTCGATTCGTCTGCGTTACTACGACTTTGAAAGTTTGAGTGTATCTCTTGCTTTTCCATTCCATTGGATCATTGCATATTGCGTTTATATCTACTATCTTATAGTCTACCGTATTCACGAGTATGTTTCTCTCTCACAATCGAGTGTGCATCTATTTCGAATTGTTTTCTTACAAAATTGTATGCATGTGTGCTTTTTTGCGCCTTCTCTTTTTTTTTTGTCTTTGCTCTAGAGAGCGTGATGCACTTTTGCTGATTATCGCGCAAAATTTAATGCTTTCATTCAATTCAAGAATTTATTTATTTTGTGAATCATTATGGTTGTTGTTTCGCGTGTATGTCATCACGACCCGTTGCCCGTGGATAATATGAGTCTGTTTACCTAAAACCAACGCATTCTCTTCGTCTGTGTGCTTGTTCATACTCTTGTCTTCTCTATAGCTTGCTCTCTGTCTTTCTCTATCTCCCTCTATCTCACTCTGCCTTCATCTCTTTTACACGCGGGCTTTGTGTGCATCATCGTTTGCAATTGTTGCTCGTTACCGCTTGCAAATAAATCTAAGCACATTCCGCGAGTGCTGAGGCGCACAAACAAAACGAGACAGCCACATAAAGAAAAGGAACGCAAAACCATCATAAAAATGGAAGACGGCTGGAGAGGAATAGGAAAGTAGACGACGAAGTGAAGAAGAGGAAAGAAAATCGACGCGGTTCGTTGCAAGAGAAAAAAAGCAAACACATCGTGCATGCTCTGGCACTTTTAGTGCATGTGCAACTTTCTAACAACTTACATAATTTAAATAGTTTTTTTTTTCTTTTTTCATTTGATAAAATATCTAACGGTTTTAATGACTGTCGACAATTTTATGTTTTGTTTTTGTTCGTTTGCGCGGCCGGTCGTACGTTCACACGTTTGCTGCGAACAAAGTCGATATGCGACCACGGAAAATACCTTCCGAATCGATTTTCGTGGAATACCAATAACAACCGAAAAAAATACAAATCGACAAAAATGCACTTTTTGCATTTATCACATGTACAATGGGCTTTATGTGAACTCAAACACAGTAATTCATGAATGAACTTATCGAAGCGATTTCGATAACAATTTCAAGAACTTTTCAAACTGTTCAATTATTAAAGGGATACCATTTTTTGTGCTGTTGTATCGTATGCTATCTAATCAGATTTATGATTCACATGGAAACACACACTATCCAGTCCATTCAACTGGGATACTGGTTAGAAAGTACGATTATAATCCATGTCCAGATTGAAATTTATTATTACAAGATTTAATTTTTCTCTCGCGCTCTCAACATTATGCCGTTATTTACGTCGTTCATTTTTCTTTTTCCACAATTCTGCAGAGCGAACAAAAAAATGGTGAAAAGTGTGTGTATGTAGATTTGTGTATTTGGATTTCAATTCAAAAACATTCAAGTTTGGAAAACGAAGAGAGGCAAGAAAACGACGACCAAGATTCAAAACAGCGACCAGCGACAGACATCCGAATGTGTGTGTGTGTATTGAACACAGAAAAGCTAGTTGATTGCACGATTTCAGTGAATGTAGGATGAAAATTTATTGTTTTTAATTACAATTTAAAGTGAAAAAAAAGAAAAAAGAAAAACGAAAGAAGAAGAAAAAAATTATTTAGATGATTGTCGCTGGCGTTGACTCTGTGAATAGCACAACTTTTGTGCGCGTGCTAGTGAGTGTGAGCGCCGATTTTTAATTAAAGTCATAAATTTCTCAAATGAGATAAAACTCAACTCTCAACGAATTAATTTAAGTAAATATTGCTTTTCTTTCCTTGCTGTTTGTGTGTGTTTGTGCGCGCGAGCGCGACTAACGGCGTCGATCCAAAAATATCAGGCCAAAAATACCAAAAAAAAAACATCAACATATATTTATATTTCGTTTGTGTCCCGTAACTCACGCCAAAATTCAATTTTTTTTTTCTTTATTTTTGCAGAGTGGTCGCGGAAGAAAGGTAAATTCTGGAGCCGCCGTATCGCCTCGAGCTCAACCAAGTACTACTTCATCGATCAGTCCTGCACCAGCAGCCGTGCCACATCCATCACCAAACACTGCTCAAGCACGTACGTATCTCATTCATTCTCTGTCTTTTTTTCTAACCACAAAAACCACCACTCAAAGCTCAGCCCTCAAATTACATTTCAATTGCGTCTCATTTCATTTACACACTGATCTGTGGAAAGCACATCAAATGAATTTCTTTTTTGATTGACTCTCCGATGAAAACTTATTCTTGGTTTTTGAACAAAGCAAAAAAAATTTTCCCTACCCAAACAGCAACCGCAACTACTATAGTGTCCAGCAACGGAACACCGACCTCAAGTGCTCCGCCACAAGTAACTTCACCACAGTATCCTCAACAGCATCAGGCAGTGATACCACCACAAGTTCCGCCAACCACTACGACAGGTATTCACATACACACTCCCAATTCAAAATTCAAGAAATTCGTTTCGTCTTTGTGTTCTTTTCTTGCCTCTCTGTATTTCAAGCGAGCACTTGACGTGGAACGAAATGATCATTTCCATCCCCAGATTTTCCATTATAGTCAGTCTGGAGAATCAACGTCAAGTGGTCAATTAAAAATTGTCTGAATCTCTCGTTCTGTCTCGCTTTTGTACTTACCAATTCCTTCTGTGTCGTTTATCATTACAGGTTTAGAGCAACACTCACATCCTTCGCATCCACAACAATCGGCTCAACAGCATCACATTCAACAAGCTCAGCAGCCACAGCAACAAGCAGCTCAACCTAGTCAAATGAAGGAAGCGCAACAACAACCCATGGTAAGTTTATGTGCTTTTTTTTCGTCTTTCATTCTCTGCTCTTTTTTCGATTCAACCAGCTTTATATGTACAATGTGTTGTTGTTGTGTTTTTTTTCCTATTCGTTGATCTCTCTGTCTGTACATTGGAGCTCTTGTATTTGGCCCGGAAATTTCAGTCGTTTCGTGAAACACTTCAAACGGAACTCTCTCTTGAATTTCGACCGGCATAAGTGATTTTCTCTCATAGAAACAAGAGATATCCGAGTAGCATGCAAATTGAGCACACACACACACACATTCAAATTAGATGATAGAAAAGTTTCATATGTGTGGATTCGGGTTGAGTACGCTTTGATACCGAGTCACTAGTATATTATGAACGAAGAAGATGAGGGAACCCGTTTTCTTTTTTTTTCTAAATTCAAAACGAACTCAGATTGGCAATTGGCAAATACTGACGGAGTATGCAAACGAATTGAACAGAAACAACAACAACAATAAAAAAAAGAAACACTGTTGTTGTACGAGAGACTGTTTGACGGCTGATGGGAAATTTTTATTGACACATAATTCATTAATTTTCAATTAAAATGGAAAAAGAAGCATGCAAACTTTACAGCATTTCGAATTGTGTTTTTTAGCGTTTTTTTTTTTCTTGATGTGCTTGGCACTTTGGCATTCGTTCCAATTAAATTTCGTCGAGCGACTGACTGAATTTCGTTTTTCAAGATTACACCGAATGATTGCATCTCGTTTTCATCACTCTCTCTCTCTCTCTCTCTCTCTCTCTCTCTCTCTCCCTCTCTCTCTCGTCTTGCCTCAAATCACAATTTCCATACATCGCCCTCCCGAAAAAAAAAAAACACTAAGTATTCATTTATTCTTTCACTTTTACCAACCACCCCCTTGACGAATCAACGTCCCAGCATTCTCGTTCGTTCGTTCGCTCCCTCACTCTCTACTCGACTCATTCCATTCAAATTGACGCCACATAACTACACCGTGGCTAATGTGCACTATGTTTCAAATTTCATTTTCAACTTTGGTATATGAAGCAATCACTCTCAACTCTCTCTTGCTCTCTCCCCCGCATCGGTTTCATTCACCCTATGCCGGCAGTGTATTGTCCATCTCTATCGCACTCTCATGCACATACACACAGATCCAAACACACATACACAATGGCTGGAACGAATGGTGGTGGCAATTTACGCCCGCATCCACATCATTTCTCGTCTCCTCGTCGTGTTGTTGTCGTTTTCTCTTCACTTCAGATTTTCCAATTTTCCCATTCTATTGCGTTGGTTGCATCTCGCATACGACGAATCCATATATGCTGCCAGGGGGAGAAAGAGAGCGAGCAGGGAGTGTTTTTTGCCACCTTCCCTTCTTCTTTTTTTCACCATTTGCTCCCGTGTATTGTGTCGATTTTCATTTTAACGACAATATTTTATGTATACACGCTGGAGAGTACATATAGCGGCCACGGCATGGAATGGCATGGCATAAGCAGCAGTAGTACCACCATCACCATCAGATTCAGTTATTGATAAATGTACCGAGCTTTTCTATGCTTTTGGTTGCATGATTTAACCGAAATGCTTTTCTTCCAGTGAAGGAAATGCCAAGCGAACGAATGTGAGCGTATATGAGTATGTGTATGTGTTTATGTGTGTATGTGTGCGGGTGTTTGATATTTATGCATTTGTACACATAGAAATGGTATACATAGAAAGATGCATAGCATTTTGCTTGTACACATTTTTAATTCAATGGAAATGGCGCCTTTGCTGCATCGTTTGGAATTTTGAAGAAAACCAAAAACTAACAACAAAACACACAATGTTTATCACACTAAAAATGTACCCATTTCCACGTAATTTTTACGTCGTTTCTTCTTTTTTCCGCGGGTCGTTTGGAGTTAATTTTTTAAGATGGGTTGAATTAAAACAAAGAATCCCAATGGAATTTCATCGTGCTGCAACATTGAACAGGAATTTAAATTAGTTTTTCTATGTGTCTCGATCTTTCTCACCCGATCCAACCGCTGTAACGAACAGGCGCATGAAACAGATATCTGTCAAGAAATTCTCGAAACACACATTTTTCACACTTCACCAAATTACGACGAATCACCCATGTGTATGTGTGTGTTTGTATTTGTATTTGTATTTTGCTCGCGCCCGTGCAAAGAATCAAACGAAAATTGAAATTTAAAATGATAAAGCTGCTGCCAGTGACTGAATTGCACGCTCTATGTATGTTGCCGGACGAAACATGGAATATTTTCCGAGGGAGAGATGGTTAATGTAGGTGTCGATGACGTTTGGTTGCCGTCGACTGATTTGCCGTTTTATCTAGGCACAAACATACAACAAAACTTTGCAAAACATAATTAGTGAAAATTAATGCGTTCGAATAAATCACTCTTATGAATATACAGCAATAACAAAACATGGTAGCTCTCCCGTTGCGCTCTCTCTCTCTCTCTCTCTCGCTCGCTCGCTCGCATATCTGTCATTCGCCCGTTTGTTAGAGGGTGATTGGGTCCATCGAACGAACACACCGGATCGGCTCACAGCATAGCAATCCAAAAATGAAGCATTTCAAAGCTCAAGTGTGGTGAGATATGACTCTGTCACACACACACACACACACACACCGATATATTCCGGGCAAGGAGAAAAACTGAAAATTCATTCATATTTGGTTTATGCATGAAAAATTGTGCAAAGACGAAAACGTCAGCCAGCAAACAAGAGCCAATATTTATTAGGTTTCATTCAACTCTTCTTTTGGTCGGTTTTTCAATCGTGTTGGTGCTGTTGCTGTTGCTGTTGCTATTGTTGATACCACCGACCGTTGCTTTTGCTATTGTTTTTGTTGTTTTGCTCATCGGGCAGTGCCAAGCATAAGCAAGTGGCAAGGCATTGCATCGCTATTTCAAGCAAGCAAACATGCATTAAATTTTGCACATGATAAATGAACGTCGGCTTACGATATTTCGTTATTACCGAAACTAGTTGGAATGGGGTGGCGGTCGGTGACAGCAACGACGACAACGACGACGACGTTGATGATGGGCGCGAGCGAAACGGCACTGCCAAAAGAGAAATCGGAGTTTTTGCGCCGTTGTCCGTTTTCGTTACGCCTAAAACTTTCCTGTATGATCCCCGGTATGTGTGTGTGTCTGTGAGGTGGTTAGGTAGACATTATTTTGCTAAAGCCAACCAATATTATTGCAAATCAGCTAAAAATTACACAGCAAAACCGATCCAAACGAATAATAAACATGAGCGGCAACAAGAACAGCAGTAGCAGTGGCACAACAACGTGAACAGCGGTGCAGAGAACGAATGAAGGAAAGTGCGCACATATATATGTGAACACATACGCATTCCCATATCCGCATGCCTAAATATATGTATATGCTGGCAAGCTGATTCATGTAAATGGTGAAAATTTTGATCATAGCCCCGTGCATACGCACGGGCATCGAGATTTTCCTTTGCAATTGCGAGACATTGACATACGATAGTATAGCATTATGGACCCGAATATATCACATAAAAGCGACTCTTGTATGTAACATGATGGCCGTCGGTGTGTGGCTTTCCTATCGGTACAGTTGCTGCTACTGCTGCTGCCATTGCGGCCGTTCTGGTTGCCGTCGACGTCGCCACCGCTGCTACTTCTACTGCTCCCGCTCCTGCTGTAAATGTATTTACAAAAGAAATAGAATGGAGAGAAAATGAAAGCCGAGAGATAAAGAGACAGGACACACGCCATACAACGCCACCACGGCAAATGGCAATGCCAATGTGCTTATACATAAGCGCACGCCATAATATAAGTTTTGATAATAATAATTTATGTTCTAATAATAATTTAATATAAATTTATGATGCTTTTAACGGAAAATTTTATGCTTTTTCTCTTGCTCTCGTTCATCGGCATTGGCTTGTGAATGTGTGTGTGTCTGTATGCATGTGTATCGCTCGCACATCGGGAAGAGAGCGATAGCATGACTACGACGACGACGACGGTGAGGGACATGATGGTGATGATGATGATGATGGGGATGTTTGTTGTTGTTGTTGATTTTTTTTTTTTTGGTTTGTTTTCCTCTTGTTTGCTCGTTGGTTCCTCTAGCTCATCGCCCCGAAATTGGCGGCCCGGCCTCGAACCATCTCTCCTGGCCGAGTAGTTTGTTACTTACCAGCAACATTAAAATATTGTACAGGGAGCTGTGTAATGTGTATATAGTAGTTTGCCGTCCGTTTTGCAATTGAACTTAAGCCCATTTTGCTACAAGTATCTGCTGATGCTGATGTTTTCATTTTTCCATCTCATGCCTTTCGCCACCACCACCACCACCACCACCATTCCCCGTCGTCCACTCATTCCTCTTGCACAACGCCTGATATTCGCTTTGCGCGCACAATCGACCGGCCGCAGCTGTAATGTGTCTATGGAATATGTAGAGTATATATTTGGGAAAATTCAACGTTCATTTTTAGTTGCATGCATAAATTTAATCGGGGAAATTCATTTGATCGTAGACGATTTTATGCACAAATTTGGTAGAAAACTTTTTAAATAAGTCGCAAATTGCGAACGAAGCCTCAGCAATTTGAATAATCCATTTTACACGGGAGCGCGTGCGACCGAACAAAAATGCTCAATATAATTATTACGTAAAACCATTTCAATTAGATATTTTACCATACGCATAGAGAGAATTGTGCCATTATCCTAGCACTGGAAAATGTGCGTATTTTTGTGTGTGCAAAACGCGCGAAAACACAAACACATACACATCATGGCAGCCGAGCATATAAAGTAATGTTCAATTGATGCTATTCATGGCCAAAGTTGTTGGGAGACCAACAAAATGTGAGAAAAAAAATAACAGCGGCATTAAGTGGTTGGTTAGTCGGAGAATGGGATGCGGATGCTGCTGCTGCTGTTTCTGCTCTGATGTGATATGTGCTGCGAGCGAATAGATCGAAAACCAATTTAAATTATTTTCTAAATTGCAAAATTGTGCAAGTGCGTTATGTTGAGCCTCGGTAACGGCATATAAGGGATATTGTTTTTGACTCCGGCCAATCAAGTGTTTTAGAAATATTTTGCATAAACGCATTAACATGTTAATTTTCTTTGCTAAAGCTCCGTCATTCATTTTTACCACCCGTCCGCCCCAAACCCCATCTCAAATATGGTGGGAAATAATGTAATTTCTATCTTGATGTGAAATTTGGTTTTGCTGTGTGGTTTAGGCCACCATCTCACTCACTCTCTCGCTCTCTCTCACACACACACACACACTCACACACACTTTTTGCTATCGATGTATTTATGTACATGGTCTTTGTAATGCTCGGCGTGCAAGCAACAAATCACATTTTAACCGACATTTTCTCCGGTTTTTGTTCGGTTTTAATATTCAATTTTTAGTAGTGGCATCATTTCAGGTGCGTCATCAAACTATATTATGTTCACATTTACGAGCCATTATCATCCTCATTAGACGCACATTTTCAACTTTTCTCATGCTGTGCGCTCGTTCACTTGGTCTCTTTTTCTCTAGCTCTCGTACACTCACCGCTCTCCATTCCACGCTCCCTCTCTCTCTCTCTCTCTCTCTCTCCCACTAGCCAAGAATTATTCGAGCGATCTTTATGGAAAACGAACGAAAGTGGTCGTTCATTGGCTTTTAGCGTGCAATGACGCTTTGTTTCAAGTGACCCGCACTCGAACTACCAACCACTTCAAGAGTTTCCGACCCATCAATAAATAGTAACGTTGCAGTATATGATGTGGTTATAATTGTATCAGTCAATTTTAGTTGGCAGCTTTTTATTGGTGATGCAATTTGTGCACAACACAATTGGCATGACTCGTTCTTCGCTTCGTTGAACTTAACTAAATTGAACTTTACCAAAACGCTTTTCTCTCTCTCTCTCCCTCTCTCTCTCTCTCTCTCTCTCTCTCTCTCTCTCTCTCTCCCGATGTTTTTGAGTTCAATCATTTGCTATTGATTAGCCAATTGTTTCATTTCATTTTTTTTCATCAATTCTTTGGGAGTTATTTGATTAATTTGTGCAAAAGCCTGTACGAAAATGAAGAGAAATAAGAACTAAAAGTGATGATGAAAACTCATAATTTCAATATTTTCTGTAAATTTGTTATCATGTCAATTTTAAGCTGATTTAAAATGATTCAGTTTGCTGTAATGTTACCATTAGATATAGCCCGGTGTGCATTTGCAAATTTGATTGTTGTTCGTCGTCTCATTTCGCGAAAATGAGAGCGAATGAGCTAGAGCGCTAAAAAGAAAAATATTTGCCGAGAAATATTTGCAACTCACTCGCAATTTATACATGGCTCTCCTTTTCTGCACTCAAATTTTCCACATCTTAGTTGTGTTGTTGTTTTTGCTTTCTCGATTTGGCTAGTCGCTTTTGCTCTTATGGTTCTTCGCCCTCTGTTCAACGTCTTGTTGATTTTTTTTTTTTTTTTTTGTTGCCGTGCACAAAACACACATGCGGCTCACACACAGACACACACACTCAGCGTCAAACTTTAGTAATGATGCAGAGATGGAATGCGGGTGAATTGTAAACATGGTGAAAAAATTTCAATGGCAAACGGGAAAGGGGTAAAAAGCAACGGAATTTTTCCTCGTTGCTGGTTATGTGTGCTGTTGTTGTTGTTTGTTTTTTTTTCTTCAATTTTTTCAAACATTCTTTTTTCCTTTTTCTCTCTTTTTCGTTGGGTTCCGATGCTATTTTTCGTTTTCCTCCTTTGACGATCCCATGCACATTCTTTTAAGTCAAAAGCGTTCATCAAACCGATGGCGCGCTGTCGACCATTCTCAATCCACAAGCATTTGTTATGCACGAAGCCTCATATATCACATGTCTATATGACGACAAGCGAGAAATGGCTGGAGTGTGAGAGGGCATACCACACACACACACACACATACATGCATACACCGATCCACATCTCGCCCTCCGCTCGCGCTTACATCGACGTGTGCGCGCGAGCGAGCGCTCCTCATATTCGTGCCGCCATTCTCACCAGCATGCTGCTGCTGCATGGAAAAAAGGCAAGAAGCACAAGAACACACTACACAAATTATGTATATGAAAGTTTGCTAGCATTATAAATGTTGTGTATTTTGCGCTTGCATTATGATTGGAAACTGGTTGCTGTGACAAGAACATGAACATGAATCAGACGAAAAAACTAATTTATTTATTTTCTACATATACTTTTTTTTCTCTCTTTTGTTGTTGTTGTTGTTGTTGTTGTTGGTGTTGTTTGGTTCGTTTTTCGGTTCCGTCGTGCGTATGTACGAAAACTGCTGAAGTCGATGTATTTACGGGTTCGTTTTTGCCCTTGTCAAAAACATTTCTGCTCGTTTGCGGATGTGTTTGTTGTTCGCTTCTCTCGCAATCTTGATTAATTCGAGCTTAATTGAAGAAGTATGAGTATGTTTGCCAGACAGTCAAACCTGTCAAAAAGTTCGGTCCACACGCGTGCTCGCGCGCACCAATGAGTGCAGCCAATCGACTGAGCGAACACATTTTCCACTTCGGAATATATATATATACAAGTATATTGATATTGTAAATTATGAACCGGTTTTGGAACCCAAACTATTCGCTAAAACCAAGCAAAATGATAGAGCCACGACCAAAATTCACACTGCTTCCAAATTACGGTTTTTTTTCTCGCTCCATGTTGTTTCTTTATGGTCGAAACATATCAATTTTTTTTCTCCGCGAATCAAGTAATATTATTTCATTTTGCAAATGCATGAGAATGTGGGAGGAGATGAAGGGAAAAAAATAATAGCGAATAAAAAATACGTATCCTTTGACATAATTTTCAAGTATTCGTGAAAGAACCAAAGGATTTGCATGTACTTTGCCGGTTAAGAGGGGTTTCACAGTGTTTGATATTTGAACCGAGAAAAAAAAACCGAGTAGAAGAAACATTACCGAAATGATTTATTTGCCGAATATGTGGAAGTTTCATACTTTGCATATATGAAACGAAAGAAAATTTGAAGAAATTCTTTGCAGTGGTGAAAGTATAGTACGATATACACTAGGTGATGCTCGGCTGTGTGTGTATGTGCAAAGCACATGAAAGTAATATTCTGCAAATAATTTAAAATTTGCTCGTACATTTATCGCACATTTGATGGTGAATGCCGCTGCCACTGCTGTCGCCGCCATTGCCAAAACACAACTTTCTGCAACAACATTATTGCAATATATTGTATACATTGTTCCATTAATTTGATGTGATTTTATCCATGGAATGGATTATAATTAAAATTCCAATTGCGAAGCATTGCATAAATTTCATTATCACCTTCCTCCGGTTCCGGATTCGCCATCTAAGAATTTCGTTCGGGCCATACATCGATCCATACATACACACACACATAAACACATCCACATCTAACAGCACATACATCTGTATAGCTATGGCTTCATAATGAGTGTGGTAGCAACGTAGCTATGGCTTGTTTTTATTTTCAATGCTTCTTCCTTCGGATGTGATATTTCAAAAATTATTTGCAATTCAAATGAGACTTCATTTTGAAATGTGATTTATAGGCGTTTCGCTTTTCTCTCATTCTCGTTTTCATCTCTCTTTTTCTCACACTCGATGACTCTGTCTCTCCCTGTGTGTATGTGTCTCTCTAATGCCAAGCCTACGAGAGAAAATGTTTAAAAAGGATCGAGGCGTTTTATTTTTGGCATCGTATTGCATACAAGTGCAGGTTGCTGTATGATCACCATCACATAGCGCTCGCGCACACACAGCACAGAACTTGTAATTGAAAATTCAAAATTGAATTACTCGTGGACGAGCCAGTGAAACATTTCGAACATATATAGTTCGACCAAGAGTAAATGTTACACAGTGTGTGTGTGTGTGTATGTGTGTGAATTTGTGCATGGTGTTTATGTTGGATGCTAACAATAGACTTTTGATAATAATACAGAATATCCACGAATAATTAAACGATGAGAAAGTGGAATGTGCGACACAGAAAATTGCACAACAACACGACAACACTAACAAAAATAACTAATATACACTCACACTCACACAACAGAGAAAGAAAAAAATTGTATAGCAACAACAATAGCAACGAGCAATGTACGATTCAGCTGTATGAAACAGAATTAATTTATAGTAAACTAACGCTCCCCATAATATGCTGAAACAATATGCAAGTCCGAAAAGTTGCACAGCTCAACCATGCGAAGAAGAAGATGGCAAGGAGTAATATAGAACGAACGAACGAACGAATTATTACATTGTACGACATGTATTTGGTGTGCATTGTATTGCAAAGGCAACGCAGAGAGAGAGAGAGAGAGAGAGAGAGAGAGAGAGAGAGAGAGAGAGAGAGAGAGAGAAAAAGAGAATATAATAATCAACTGAAATTTAAAACAACATCAACAGGAAAATATACGCATTTACAGTAATAATTGGTTTCCTTCGAATATGTGCAACACAAAATGTAATTTCATTGTGCTTTGCCATGGATACGCAACTACGTAGCGGCCACTAAACATATTTAGAGTGGTGCGATGCGACGATTTTGAAATAGATTTCAATTTTTGCGGCAAACTTTGCTCTTTCCCACTCTATTTCTAACGTTAACCAATTCGACCCAATGTCGTCTCAAAATGTTTGCTTACACCAGAAGAAAAAAGACGACGAAAAAAAATCAGCAGACGAGTGTTCGAATGAAAAATGGCATTTTTTTGACTTTTGAAAAATGATTGAAATTCAATTGCACACATAGACTGATTGCCCCTTGAAAATGGGAATAATTTACGGAAAGCACGATTTTCGCACCACTCTAAAGCCTCCCTCGTATATATATATACGCGTATATTCATTCTGTCGTCTCTCTCTCGATGCACACAACACGAAAACGAATATATGCTCGCTACCGTCCAAATATATATTTAAAATGTATGTGTACTTTAATATTACCATTTTACCGACTAAATTTGTTTTGCTTTCCATCTCTGTTTGGCCTCTTATCTGGCTCCTCATGCTGCTGCTACTGCTGCTGCTGCTCTGCTACTTTTCTTCTCTGCTGATTATTTTCCATTCGCTCTCTTTCGCTCACTTGTGTTCAATTTCTCTGTTATTGGTGCTGCTGCCACCGTTGCCGTCGTCGTCGCCACCGCCGCTGCCGTTCATTCTTCTCCGGCTTGCTCGCTAAAATCTCACTAAATATATGCTGGTGCTCTGCAGCTTAAAAATATCTCCGCAACGTATATATACTGCCGGAGCATTTGAATGAGCACATAAGTAAACATTCTATGCTGCTTTCTATCATCAATGCGCTCGTTCGTTCGTCTGTTCGTTCGTTACTTTTGTATAGAATTTAAAGCTTTATTTTCAGGAAGCACTGATTTCAGTCTCTACTCTCTTGCACCCTCTCTTGCAAACAATTTAGCTCTCTCGTTCCCTGGCTTCGATCCGTTGTTTACTCTTTGCTTGATGTGTCGCCTGTTTCTCGTTTGGCGCGCACTCGTTCCGTATGTGTATTGCAATATCGCCACCATTAGCTAGACGCGTTCAAACATTCCAACTCAAATCGTTCTCTTCGTTGTGGTGTATATAACGGCCAAGCCGTATCCAGCAGTTTTATAACGGAACAGAAAGACAGAGAGGCCAGGGAGCACGAGCACGAGCATCTTTACATAATATATACCCATTAATAATATGCAAAAATACAAAATTTACACACCTAAAGAAAAGTATAAATAAAAGCATAGCGCATACATATTGCACACGTATGCATGATGATGATCACGGCGGCACAACGACCATCATCTCTTTGCCTGAATTGAAGGAAAATGTCAAAACGAAAATAGTGTCTTGCACACGCCGTTCACTTGCTTCTCTTCCTTACGATTTTACGAAGGAGAACGAATGAAACGCAAAAATACGGAAGAAAAATGGTTTTAGAAGCAGGCAACAGAGAGTGCACATTGCAAGCACTAGTGCTAGCAAAAGTTGAATATCATCTAGTAGTGTCTAGCATATGCACGACTACATTGTTTCGCCACATACATAGTTGTCGCTATTGACTATGTAATACAGAGACGGGACCACGCAAACCTGAGAAGTAACGGTGGCCAGTCGGTTTAGATGTGTGTGTGCAGAGCAACGATGACGACAACGACAACGTTATTTGTATGTGACCACGGAGATGCAATTTGCCAAGAGTGTTGATTTTGCTGCATGGCAATTGCTTTTACTTTCTGTGTGCATGCACATGCACACACAACTGCCACAGGATCCGTGCAACATAGCTGGATTCTTTCTCCCTCTCTCTCTATGTGTGTGTGTGTGTGTGTTTTTCTCCGAGATCGACTCGATTCTTTTTAAATAATCGCATTTTCAATGTTTATTTTAAATGAGAAGAGATGCAATTTCGCTTGGAAATTCGTTCGAGCTTATCAAATGTATTTACAGCATCATATTTGTTTTCTTCTTGAAAACAGACGAAAGAAAAGCTTTCAAATTTTGTTTGAAGCAACTAGATTTGTTTCGAAATTTCAATGTATTCATTATTGAGTTTTATCAATGATTCGAACTTTCTGCAATCTCGACGAGAGCCGTATTGTTTTGGTTCAATTTGATTTTTCGATGAATCGGAAACGGGAATCGATCAACGATTCGCTGCTCAAAATCAAAACAACATGCAATGATTTAAAGTTGTGAGAGACAGAGATCGACCGATTCGAGCAGAACAAAACGTATGTGGGAGCACACATCCATAGTTACCGATATTGGTTGCGTATCTAAACATCGAAAGAATATCAAATTATTTTCCCCAGAGCGATCTCTCTCTCTCTCTCTCTCTCACACTCTCCGCACCGAGCATTGTTGATGAAGATTCTCGGAAAAGAGCTGCTATTTTATGAACTTGTGCGAAGTGTTTTTTCAAGGAAATGGGACGACGAATCATAATTGCTTGCAGAAAGTGAGCCAACTTGAAACAATATTTGACATGCATTATGGCCACCGTATATATGATCCATACGATACTTGACGGTGTCCTTTCTGCTACCTTATTGCAACCGAAAAAAAAACTCAGTAATGAATCGATGCTGTCGTTGTAAATGTATTGTTATTTATGTCAGGGCATATTTCGTTCATAAAACGTATTTCTGAGTCTTAGCAAGCTGAGCATTTAAGCAAGCACTGTGAAAGGGTTCAAGGCACTCAATATTGACTTGCTTGCAGTTCAACTGCCTCGATTCAGAGTCACATTTGATGAATACAATATCGCCACAAAATGTACCCTGCACATTGCCTGTATTACCTAGGCAGCAAGTGCGGTATTTCGTTGTTGTTGCTGTTGTTTTTTTTCTCTTCTTCAAAATACACAACAGTTTTATAAATCGATGTTCTTATGTACGTTCACAATGCATGTAGCATACACACAAATGCGCCCCGAATAACAACAACAAGAGGGTGGCTCTGCACTCTCCCATCATAAAATACGGCAATGGTGTAGGATAGAATAGTGTAGGGTAATTTTTCTCCCTTGTTTATCTTACCGCATCGATGCGGCTGGTCGACCTTATCTTCTTCGAGCAGCATTCAATCGAAACCGTTTACACATATTCAGTGGATACGTGTGTATGTGCGGACACATCGAACAAGCGCCTCGGCTCTATATCGGTTGAGGAAGCGCGTTGTAGAAAATAAGTATTTTCCCCCAAAATGATGTACCATTATTGCTTGAACGTCTATGTAATTACGTTTGCTCTTGTTTGTTAATACACATAAAGTAGCAGTGAAAGCATCCGATACACCTAATTCTCTCATCATCATCGTATGTCGGACTTGGTGTGTTGACCATATGAGAACAGGTGCATAAAACACTGATTCGATTTTCGAAATGGCCAAAGAAATCAAATGCCAAACGATTAAACGCAACAAAAACTAACACGAAACACAGTAAATGGAACAGCAGAAGAGCGGAAAGAAAAATAAATTAATGAGATCAGTGGAGATTTCTTCTCTATTTATCACACCGTTTCTTATTTACTAACCTTATTTATTCATTCCGATGGCATACAAATTTACATTGGACAGTTACAGTTTTATTGATTTTGATTCAAGCTGATATGGTAAAAGAGGGGAAAAATTGGTAGTGAACACAGAAAATTAGAAGGCACTAAGTGATTATTGTCATTTGGCAGAATAAAAAGCACTCTTTCTCAGGTGCCAGTGTGTTTTTGTGGTGGATCAATTTCGACCAACTCAATTCTACCGAAGAAAAAAAATCGGGCTCGTTGATAAATACGTAAGTTGAACTTTGTTGCAGTCAAACTATTCGTATGAAGTCCTTCAGAAAATCAGAGAGAATGAGAAAAAGAAAGAGATAAATTGATGGAAAGCACAAGTATAGACAAAAAAAAATGCGACTCAAACTTAAAATGTGCGCCAAAAAGTAAACACACAAATAAAAGGCGTTAAACACACACAGGCCCCATGTGTATATAAAATGGATAGATTTTTATATTCTCTATCGAGAAGTCAGTTTTGGATATGGTGCACGCACAACAAGCCCTATTGTACGTGCTCTCGTGCACACCGTGTGCCATGGCTTCATCGAAAATACTTTACTTTGGCAACGGGACGTCCAACTTATTATGGATATATGAGTATGTACGTGTGTGTGTGACTGTGTGAAAATGTGTATATTTTTCGAAAACAAAAATGCTGCCAACAATGAAATCGCACGGCGCGGTACGGCACACGGAAAAAGTGCCTCATTCAATTCCGTATTCATCATGACAAAAGGTGATAACAATACAGCCTAATTTGACGTCGATATGCCCAAAGAATATAAAGTAATTTGGATGTTGTAACGTCGCGCGGCGTATTTCGTGCATCCTGCCCGCCAACATAACACACGATACACATCTCTCTTTCCTCATGCACATCTTTGCTATCTGTCTATCCTGCTGATGTTGATGCTGATGCCGAATGGTGGTCTTTTGAGCCGTCTATGGTATGTGCGTGATTCACGACATTTTTCCCACTTTTTTGTGCCGAGGCTCATCGTTCGAACACCATTGACGCTCCACACCATGATTACTGTCATCATTATTATTATTATTGTACGATAAATGCTGTTTTTTAGGATTTTGTTTTGTTTCAGGCCATTGTTCTATCGAGCTCATCGAATGAACACACAGAAGAAGAAAAAAAAAAAGAACGGTCGCGACCATACCAATGCTCTTTACTCCCTCTTCCCAACACTAAACGGGGATTTAATTTATGCGAATTCACATTTAAAAGCAACCAAAAACTCTGAAACACAGACACACATAGACAAAGAGGAAATGTTGTTGGCACGCAAAAGAAAATGACAACAACGACCGAACGAACTAACTAAAAAAGAGAGAAAAAAAAATGTGAGAAAAATAAGCGAAAAAAAGAACTTTTGCTGTATCATCTCAAAAATACGCGCGCACGACCAATATTCATAAATAGCTTTCCCATATTCCGTCATATCTAAAATATATATGCGACAGCAATGCAATTTACGGCAACTACGCCACCATCCATGCTTCATGCAAAATACAGCAACGAAAAAAATAAAACCGAAGAAACTCAATAAACCAGAAGAGAGAAGCAAGAAGACCGAATGGAAGAAAGAAAGGCAAAAATATATATATATATATATATATCAAGCATGGCGCGTGGAATAGCGAAAGAGCCAAGGAAACCACAATGGAAAACTTTTTACATAATTTATGGAACATTTTGACATAATTATTTATTTGATAATATTTTGCTTTTTGCTGCCTTATCTTTTTGGAGTTGTGCGTGCCAGGCGCGCGCGCGCCATTGCTCGCTCCGCTCGCATTTATTCTTCGCTGGCTGGTGTTCGTTTTGCGTCTCTGCAAAATACATATATTTGCGAAATAGAAAATATATTTATGCGAAAAATGCTGGCGCACACAAGAACCAAGCAGCAGCGGCGGTGGCGGCAAAAATAAAATAAAAGATTGAGAAATCGCGTTTTATTTCCGCTCATTGGAAATAATAATCAAATGCGAACGAAATTCGATTCATGAACTGTGAAATGAAATGGTTCATTTTAAATGATTGAGAAAAGCATCGCATAAAATAAACATTTGATGAGTGGTTTGGGGGGGGGGGAGGAAAAAGCTTGGAATAATTTCGGCTCGATTTCTGCCAAAACTTTGATTATTAACCTAGAAAGAAATGTTGCCAATGAAAACTAAACACTGACTGCGACATCACACAGGCGTATCAATGTTGTCAAAACAAAATGGGAAAAAAGAGGGCAAATTTTGAATGGCATTCGTATTAGTTGCCAAATCGATATACTCGTCGAGATGATTGATTCCACTGAAACATACATTCTCATTTAAACTTTTCTCATTGATTTCGTCGAAAAATTTGAACTCGGTCGTTATTTTTTCTGGTCTACATTCTGTGACACATAGAGGACAAAATAGGGAGAGAGAGAGAGAGAGAGAGAGAGAGAGAGAGAGAAAAGCAACAGCAGCACATAGATATCCAGCTTCATTAAATTCCAGTCATAATTTGGTTTCTTAGTTCAAATGCTCGGCACTTGTTTACACGCTTAATGGCTTCATTTCCATCATTGGCTAATGCCAATATATATTCGGTACGATATTTGGAGTCCAAATATTTGGTTTCACTCTCTTGGTCTCGGTCTCGTTCTCGTTTTTTCTCCGTCTCTACCGGTACCGCTTTGGTTCAATCCAGTTTTACGTCGTAAATTGATATAAATCCATTTGAGCAATGAACACTGAATAAATTCCATCTAATTTTGCCGCTTTTTGCGTTGTATTTTTCTGTTGTTGTTGTTGTGGTTGTTGTTGTTGTTCGGTATTGAGCTTGCGCCATCCAAGCAGCGCAATCAGAATTATAGGGACGAAACGACCAAGAGAGAGAGAGAGAGAGAGAGAGAGAGAGAGAGAGAGAGAGAGAGA
>NW_022601432.1:4229153-4348244 GCF_009176505.1 Sitodiplosis mosellana | reverse complement strand
AGAGAGAGAGAGAGAGAGAGAGAGAGAGAGAGAGAGAGAGAGAGAGAAAGAGAAAGAGAAGAACACAGAGGGAAATTTTGACTGTGAGACATGATAACGAAAATGAAATCTTTGTCTTTGATGCTAATGATCAATGACTGACTTAGCGTATTTTGGCTGTGCTTGTGCGTGCCATTAATTTAGTTATAAATTAGCCAGTATAATTGTTTGCTTTCAATGCATTTGATGTGGCAAACGTAGGATAACCCCGTCGAATTTTTCCTCGTTCACTCTGTGAATTTCTCTCTTTCTGCAATAAGTCCATTTCAATTCGACGATCCATCTATTTTGATTTGGTGTCGTTATACAGTTTTCAAAAGCCACTGTGTGTCTGTGTGTGTGTGTGAGTTGGACTAAGAGAGACAGAATATATTCCATTTTGTTAGTGTATTCCACTTCGGAACACACTCGATTCAATCTATAAACACCATTATTCCATTTTCTATATCGTCCAATGTAGAATAAAGTCACAAAAGCAGAATAAATTGAATGAAAATAGAGTGAGTGAGTCAGTGGATTGCTTTCCTCTTCCCCCTCTCTCTCTCTCTCTCTCTCTCTCTCTCTCGAATCTCTGTTTTTCTCGCGCGGCGCGGCATCATCATCAAATCGAAAATGCGCAATTGCTTTGCGCACCAAATTTACATTTTAACATATTTACATTTTCTTATTATTATTACAATTTCGGTGTCTTTCGCTCGTGCTGGTGATGCTTTCGCGATACTGTGTTCGCATTTTGTTGTTGCTGTTTTTTTTCTTCTCGTCGTGTTTTTCTGGGGGAATTTTTTTTTATTCGATTCTCTTGTTTCATTGTTTGCTTGCATCAATGTTTCTGTTGTTTCATTTGCGAATGGGCCGCTGGCAAATGTATGAAGCGAAAAATTACAAGAACCAAAGATAATGATGCAAATAAAATGACGGCAAAAACACACAAATTTTAAGCTAAAATTTAGTGGCTATGAAGTCTAATTGAAATGAAACAAGAGCTCGCAACATACACACATACATACAATGACGTGGATCCTCTCACACACTGCAATATCAAAAAAATATCACACTATTCTTGTGAAAATGAACAAACATCGCTCTCGCACTCTCACAGCGCTGAAGAAGAAGAAGAAGAAGAAGAGAGATGATGCGACCAAAATGTGAAAGTTGTTTGCAAACAAAAATTTCCCGGCCACATTTGTTTCGGTATTATAAAAATGAGATTAAACTTGTCGTTAGCGTCGGAAATTGCCTCTTTGTTTTGGTCTTTAAGTTGTATACGCCAAAAACCTGAAAATTGGTCAACCAAATTTAAATCAGAGCAACCAACCAACCAAAGCGTTATAATGAATATTCTGCGTTTATTTTTTCACCCTTTCTCTCTCTCTCTCTCTCTCTCTCTCTCTCGTCCTATCTCTTTATATAATGGTGAAATTATAAAGGGTTTTAATGCAAATAAATTTCTTTTTGATGTGTCTATTTAAATCCAAGCAATTATTTTCAGCATTAAACCATGCGTTTTTATGCAAAACTCTATTTTTTCTGGGTAGAAAATTAACTATTTTAACAAAATTGTACGTCGTTGAATTTTTTTTTCAAATTAGAGCATTCATATCATAATTTCAATGAATTTGATTTAAATTTGAAAGAAAAAGAGAGTGAGAACAAGAAGCGTTGGAATGTAGAGTACGTTCATTTGAAATCGTCAAGAGCTTCTTAATCCACTCGAATTGGTACCAGCAATGGAAATATGTGAATCTCTGACGAGAAAAGAAACGTACAAAATACGGAACAAAACCGTGTTTTTTTTTCTTGTTAATTCACCTTCCGAATATGTACCATCACATCGCATTGTTGTTCATTCTTTCGTTCGCTCTCTGGAGAAAACCATTTACAATACATGCATGATTTAACCAATATTTACGGAAAAATATTTGCCATTTTTTCCGTTTTAGTTTCTTCTTTCTTTTTGTTGCGTCAGTCGTCAGGATTGCTGGTATCTTTTGCAAAACGCGCGATCCTTCCTTGTTCGGCATTTGTTGGTGGCTGTGCTATGTGTGCTATACTCTGTTTGCACGATGAAAAATGCCGTTCTTTTGCATAATGCCAAAAATTTACATACAATTTCCTTTGTAAATTGTATACGATTGGGTTTGGGGTGGTGGGCGAGATGAGGGATGGATGGTGGTGGTGGTGGTGTGTGGAGGCAATTTAAGCAGCCGCCAATACACAACAACGGAAGAAAAAAAAATCGCACACACAACCACCTAATATAATGGCATAAATCGAGGGAAATAAGTGTAGCCCCGTTCCATGGATTGCTTCCAATCAAAATACATAAAAGACTTTACTCGTTTTTTAATACAATCAAAACACACTGTCGAGTGAGAAGAGAACATGCGAACGGGCGCTTATAACATATACAGACTCACACAACACCGCCACACAACATGCAATTTGAATCCTCAAACGAACGAAACGACCAGCAACGGAAAAAAAAATTATTTTATGTTCGTATGCATATGATGCCGAAAGATATTTATTTATTAATTTAAATGAAATTAGAAACATTTGGCCGTTTTGCTATGAAATATCCTCGGTTGAAATTTGTTTACCATTTTGACAGTATTTTCAAAGGCTATCATCGTGAGAGAGAGAGAGAGAGGGAAAACAGAGAAAAAGAGAGGGAGAGAGAAAAGACTGCCTCGTATCGCATCAAAGAAACGAACATTTGCTGTGTTATTTTCTTATTATGCTTATTTTCATTATGTCTTGTAAAATCTCTAGACTTCACTTTGGTCTCTCCCTATTTTATTTTCCGTTGCTTCCGCTTGTGTGTATGTGTGGTGTCTTCTTCTCGGTTGGTCGATGAGACAGGGACCGTTTTGCTTGATATTCAATCGCTCGTTCGTTCGTTCGTTCGTTCGCTTGTTCGTTCAACTGTATGGTTCGTGGCAAGTGCAGAAATCGCATCACACACATTTAGCCCTTCTTTGCTCTTACACACACTCTCTCTGTCTCTCTGTAACTCTCCCAGCTTCACTCTCCTACTCCGGCATACTAAATTGTATTGTGCGCTTTTGTATCGTGGATGTACGCGCGCTCACGCTTACGCTCATCCCATACACACCACTTTTGGTTTTTACTTTTCCCATTTATTTTTAAATTAAACTTTAATGTTTGATTATGTATGTATTTATTCGTCGGAATAACATTTTTAATGAAACTTTTTAATATTTTATAATGCTCGAAATAATTTCTCTCGTTCTCTCTCTCTCTCTTCTCTTTCGTGTTTTTCTTTTCCGAAACTCGGTACATTGCACATTGTGTGTGTGTGTGTGTACATTGTGTGATGCTTTTTCTGCAAAGCACACATCTGTACATCTATATCGACACACAGCACAACAGTGGCAAAAATCGAAAGATCGTGATATTTTTCGTGTATGTTTTTTCGGTGGCATGGTTTGTCGTATGTTTTTTGTTCGCTGTTGTTGTTTTTGCATGACATGTGATGTTCACTGCACACCGTGAATCGTATCCACCGAATGGAAGAATATGAATTTTCTTTGAAATTTGCAATGTATGCAAAGAAAATATAAAAAGAAACCAACACATAATTGAACGAAACGAGATAAAACGAGAGGGAAAAAAAGCCAAACACCCATGGAAAATTAATCAACAACGAAAAAAACACGAACTTTTGTAAACATGATTGAATTTTTTATTCGATGACGTTGTGATGGCATAAACGCGTATTTGTGATTCATTTAAACACATTGTACATTTAAAAGCATCAACTCTAGATTGTGGACTGTATTCTTTTCTTCTTTTTTTTTGAAGTGATTGAACTAATAAACCATGATTTCAATGTTGTTTTTTTTCTTGTTTCTTTCTGTGCAGACACCAATGGCATTCTATCCAACATGGCAAGCAGATCCATCTCAAGGATGGCAGAATCAATTTATCCAACAGATTCCACAAAATACGCCCGGAATATCGGCACTGAACTCAATCGATTTCCAACCACAAGTAAGTATTCGTTGGCCGTTGCCGACTCCATTGAACTTTTTCATAGTAATCGTCATTGCAAAAGCGGTTTTATCATGAATATTTTATTAAAATTATTCTCTGTATTTTAATCTTTACTCTCTGACTTCATTGCTTACACAGGGCTATGCTGCTTACCAGCCAACTGGATATGTACAGAGTGGCCTCAGTTTTGATCCAAACTATGGCCGTTCGTATGCAGCACCAGTTCAGCGATACGATTTTCAAAGCAATCAAATTCCACCAATAAATCAAGTGTCATTGCAAAGTGTCAGCTTTGCGCCAACTGCTTCATATGCAGGCCAAGTAACCACAGGCCCATCACCAATGCTTTTAGGAGGACAGAATGACTTGAATAAGTGTGAGTATTAGAATATTGTTTCTTTTCTTCATCTGTTTTTTTCTTGAAAATTTCATATTGATCCGGTTTGAATTGGGCAAAACGAGAGATGTGCTTATGTCAATGTGTTATTTTTTCTCTGTGTATTTGATTCGATTTAGCACGCATGTCTTCCTCGCTATCGGGAAACGAAATGCCTGGGTATCCGCGAGTGAGCAGCGTTGTTCCGCCACAGCACTCACTCAATTGTAACGGGTACTCAGGCGAATTCGGCGGACAACAACAGAATGCAGGTCAACAATCACAACAAAATCAGAATACTCCACAACAGCAGCAGCAGCAACAACAACAACAGCAACAGCAACAGCAACAGCAACAACAACAGCAGCAACAGCAGCCACAATCGCTTCAGCATGGCATGCATTGGAAGACGGATACGAATGGGATACATTGGAAAGCGCAAACGAATGGTACGCGACAGCCTATGACGGATGGCATAAGTCCTTGGAAAACGCATACAAACGGAGTGCCATCATCGCAGCAACAACAACAAATGTCCGGCTTGGATGCTAACAACAAGACCGGTCATTTTTTATCGTATAGCCACCATCTCCGAGACTTAAACACAGACGGTAACTTGGCAATCAATAGCCCAAGTGCCGATATGTGTTTATCGTCGGTTCAACCAAATTTAAATGTTGAACCAAACGGAGGTGGTGGCGTTCCACCGCATTGGAAGTCAACCGCAGCGGCCGAAGCAAATAAACCGCCCGATGACTTTCAACCGCCGCAACAGCAACAGGCTCCAGATATCATCAATAGCAAAAATAAATCATCACCAAAATTATTAGATTCCGATAAACCCGTGAAAAAACCAGCGCCAAAACGGCAACGAAAGAAACCAAATGCGTCAGCACAATCACAGCCGCCAGCAAAGCAATCAACACCCGATGAGAAAAAATCTTCCAGTTTTATGCCAAACTTTAACAAAGGCAATGATTTATACCCGAGTGCATATGGAACGAATGCAAAATATGAGAATAGTTCACCATCGCCATACATGCCAAGCGTACACACGCCAGATCCATTGAATCCATATCAAACACCCGAAGGATTTGATCCGGTCACCGCTGCGGCAAAGCCACCGAATAGCAACAGTTTTTTGTACGGTGGTGGCTTGGGTTCGAAACCATTGAAACAAGAACCATTGTCAACGATACCACCGCCACGGCAACCGTATCCAATGCCCGGATCAGGCGGCGTCTATCCATCGGCCCAAGTCAAAATGGAGGGCTACGAACGTAATTATCAAAATTTCATCAATTATGCGGACTATTGTCAAAGTCAGAATAATTCGGGAGCGGGTGGCACAGCAACGGCCACCGTGACACATCAATCGGAATATGGCCAAAACTATGGCAACTATCCACCATATTCAAGCTCTGCATATCATCATCATTCACATCATCAAGCCTATCCAAATAGTCCATACAATTCAACAGGGGTGCCAAATTTTAGTTCAATACCATCTGCGGAAACAAATTGCAATAACAACCAGCAATCGATGTCATCGAATGAAAGTCAAGACATCAAACCATATGCTATGCGTGATACGGACAAGGAAACGGATACAAAAAATCCCGATCTCACCAAATTGACCAACTATGAGAAGGACATACCAATCCATACGTATCCAAATCATGGCCGTTTCACGGATAGCACAAGCAGCGGTCATCATACCGCAGATGGTATTAAAAATCATAAAATTGATGACGTAAGTAAGAGTTCGAATGAACCTAGATTTTCTGCATTTTATGATGAAAATGGCACGACAAGCCTCAGTCAGCTTGAGCAACAGCCATCGGTGCAACAGCAACACCACCATCAACATCAACCACAACAACAACAACAACAATCACAACAATCACAACAAGCATTTAACGGCATTTCATATTATCCACAAAAACAGGGTTCAACACTCAATAAAGATCATTTGAGTACTGACAAACTATCAACCAATGATGATATGGATTTGGAAAAATCGCACACAAGCACCGATATGGCCCAATTGCCGATCGATCGAACGGAAAAGGGAATGAAACCGGAAGTGCCTGATTGCGATTGCTTCGGACCCGATGAAAAAACACCGCCCGAACCGGGTAGCTATTATACGCATTTGGGTGCTGCTTCATCGTTGGCCGAACTTCGTGCCAATATGGAGAATCGCATCGGCATTCGTGGTCGACAGCTTCGCATTGAAAAGGTCATTTATTCCGGTAAAGAGGGGAAAACATCACAGGGTTGCCCATTGGCCAAATGGATTATTCGCCGTGTTGACAGCGAAGAGAAGATCTTGTGCATCGTAAAACGTCGACAAGGCCATAAGTAAGTTGAGGTTTTGATAGAAATCAACGAAATTGTTTATCTTTGTTTATCCAAACACGCCTAACCCCCAAATTACGTTCGTTCTGCTTGCAGATGTAATGCAACATTTATTGTTGTTTGTATTGTCGCTTGGGAAGGTGTGCCAAAGCATGAAGCCGACAATTCATATCGATTGCTCATTCACAAGTTGAATAAATTTGGATTGCCCACGACTCGCCGTTGTGCGACCAATGAAAATCGAACATGCGCATGTCAAGGTAATTTTTGATAATTTTTCTTTATTCGAATTGTGTTTTTACCATTGTGGTTCTAATACGTGTAAAATTATTTCGAACGAAATAGGTTTAGATCCCGAAACAAGTGGTGCATCATTTTCGTTTGGCTGTTCATGGTCAATGTACTACAATGGCTGCAAATATGCGCGATCAAAAACCGTGCGCAAATTCCGTTTGTCGGTGAAAAGTGAGGAGTCGGAAATTGAAGAGCACATGAATGTACTGGCCACCATGTTGAGTCCACTGTACAAAACACTCGCACCAAAAGCATATGAAAATCAATGTAAATATGAAAACGAAGCACCTGACTGTCGGCTGGGATTGAAAGCAGGCAAACCATTTTCAGGTAATATCATCAAAATCCATTTTTCGTTTCTTCTTGTTGAGTTGTTGTTTGCAAAACGATTAATTTTCGAACGTCAATCTATAAAACAAAAACGATAACCGCAATGTGTTTTTTTTCTCGGTTAGGTGTTACCACATGTATGGACTTTTGTGCTCACGCACATCGCGATTTGCATAATATGCAAGATGGCTGTACCGTTCAGGTGGGCTTATTAAAACCAAAACCACCCGGAATGCCACCCGATGATGAGCAATTGCATATCCTACCGTTATACGTAATGGACACAACCGATGAATTCGACAGTGCTGATGTGCAGAAAGATAAGCACAAAACTGGCTGCGTTCAAGTGCTCGAGAAGTGAGTTTTGTATGATTTTCTTCCGAATTTCTATCGATTCGCTTTGAAAATACACCGTCATTTACGTTGAAAATGCATCAATGTTGACTAAATTGCTCGTTTCTTTCGATTCAATATGCGTAGATTTCCATGTGAAGTTCGCGTTCGTGCGACTCCACTGTTGCCTTGTCGTCGGCATGGTAAAAAGCGTAATGGCAAAGATATGCCGGACGATGAACCAGGCACACCCACCGAAGAGACTGCTCCGCCAACTCCTGCAGTGACTCCAGCCCCACCCACACCGGGCGCTGTTAAAAAGGAGAATGGCAAGAAAAGCAACAAGAGTCAGTCGAAGCAGGTAGGATTTTTCAATTTCTGAATTTTCTGCTTGAAAATGAACGAAAAAAAAAAGAATTGAAATATATTCATTATGAACTTGCAAGTCTTATCGATCGATTTTGTTTTGCTTCATTTGCAGCAACAGTCAAGCCCAAGTCATCCGCTGTCACGAGCTGGAACGCCAAGCACAGCCAGTACCATTAACAATCTTAATATTGGCAGCAACAGTAGCAATACTAGTGGCAGCCCATCAAATCATAGCGCATTTTCGGCACCAAACCAAAATAGCATGATGAATTCAAATTCGAATCTTATCAATATGGCATCGATGATTGACAACTTTACCGATGCGCAACTGCAGTCCAACCAGATATCAAGCACCGTATTAGACTCTCCATATTCTTATGATTATGCAACTGGTTCATACATTGACAAACGAAATTATTATAATCAACAGTGGATTCCACCGCATGCCATGGAATACGGCTATCCATCGCCAGCTGACCGAAATGAACAAGTGAAAAGTCGCGGCAGCGAAGAAAATCCCGACTCAACAACAATCATTAACGCCAATAATAGTGGCTCAGCGTTTAGTCCGAGCGTTGTAGATGTTACAAAAATGCAAAGACAACAACCACAAGGTAAGGAATGGATCGATCAGAGCATTAATGCGAAAATTCAAACAAAAATTTCGGAATCTTTAACTGGAATGTTATGTGTATTGTTGTTGTTGTTGTTGTTTTTTTTTTCTGTAGACTATCCAGCCTATGGTTATCATCATTCGACTCAGCCGGCATATCCAATATATCCAACATATTCGACGCCAACATACAATCAAACGCATCATTACAACAATTTGGATTACTATAACAATGATAAATTGCGTTACAATTTCTATACGCCACATCATCCGCATCATCAGCCATATAATCCGTATGACATTTACCATCATGCACCGGTTGGTCAATTACCTCAAACGCAAACACCGCCGCCAAATTGGAATCTATTCTCACCGGCTGCTCCATCAGCTGTCCCAGTTGCCGCACCGACCGTAACAACGCCACCCTTATCCAATTCCCAGTCAAACAATTCTACCGAACCGACGCTCACCAATTTATCCGGTTTGTCGGAGCATATGTCACCGACGGCCGTGCCCACACCACAGCCCGTTGAAAAGATTGAAGAACCAATCGTGCAAAAGCCCGAACCCATCGGTGAAATTACCGAGATTAACGAAAATCTCGATTGCTTTCAAGATACTACATTGGGTGGTATTGGTATCGCACTTGAGCATGGTTCTGTGTTAATTGAATGTGCCAAGCATGAAATGCACGCAACGTCATCGTTGAAAAAACCAAATCGTAAAAATCCAACGCGAATCACATTAATTTTCTATCAGCATCGGAATTTGAATCGTCATCGGCACGGTATCGAAGAATGGGAGGAAAAGATGCGTTTGAAGCGTCTCGGTATCACATTACCACCGGTTGAAGAGCCAAAAATTGAAGCGCCCGCCGCAAAATCGAACAGCAAAAGTGGCAAATCAAAGGCAAAACCAAGAAAATCCCGATCCAAAGCCGCTGAAGCGAAAAAAGACAAACAAGACGTTAAAACGCCAGACATCGCCGTAGCAATAAAAGAAGAAAGTAATAAATTTTCATAGGTGAACGAAAGATTGAGGAATTGGAAATGGATCGGTTGCAAATGTAAACATTTTGGCGATGATGACGATGAGCCACTTTAGTTTGGTGCTGATCGTTTTGAATTGTAAAGTGCTTGATACGCACAAATACATTGATTTTCCATTTTCCATCATCACGCAATCGAATCAACAATAAATTACGGCAATGTGATAATCGATCAATCCACACACATACACACACACACACACATCTAATATAAAATGAAACAAGCCTGTGACATTCATGCGAAAGTTGAGACAAGCGCGCGCTGACACAAATTCCGTTAATTTCATTTCAATCGATTAATTTTCTTTCCATCACACTCACTCACTCACTTACTCACTCACATACACACAGTAAACAAGTATTACAAGCTTTTTTTTAAAGACATTGTGTAAAATCTGAATCAATATCTCATTCGATTGTTAAAATAATACACCGAATATCGCATTTCGCTGTGTATATATAAATATAATTTATAAATTATTTTATGCGCATTTATTAATTATTATTATTGAATTCAACATTAAATCTAATTAAATTTAGCGAGATTGTATGGTATTTCCAACGTAACAATGAATATTTGAAATAGAAACAACAACTGAAAACCAATCACCCCCAAAAGACAAATTCTCAAAATAAATAGAAAAGAAAACACAAAGATACAAGAAAAAAAAAACGCGTCATACTCAAAATCCATTTGATATTAGCTCTTGCCGATGGGAAGAGCATCAGTGAGAGAATCACATAATACACACAAAACGGCACCATCTATGAGCCATCACCAAAAGACATATTACATTTAGAGCCAATACAACACAATATTTATCAAAGCCGAAAGTACAAATTTCATGTTAACAAACAAACAAATAAACAACAAAAATACTTACAAGACTACCACCCGCGAAAAAAAAACACACAAAAATAAAAGGAAAATAACAAACCAACTGAAGAGATTAAAGCAGAGGAAATACTAACCATATTGATTTTCGATGAAAATTTCTTATGAAAATATCACATTTTTATTTCCCTCTGCTCTTTTTAAAGACAATTTTGCATCAAAACTTTTCTTTTAAAAATTTATAATTTTCGAATAATGTTTTTTGTAACCATTAAAATTGAGGGTGATTAGTTTTATAATTTCTTGTCACACAATAACAATACCAACACCGGAATTGAATTAAATTCCGGAATCAAATGAATTGAACCAAACACTCATCTTGCCATTTTCTAGGAGAAGAACAAAAGAAAAAGAAGAAAAAGAAAGCAAATCGTTTAAGAAAACTCTTTTTTTTTTCTTTCATTTTAAAGTTAAATAATTTTAAGTGCCGAGATCGCGGCGACACCGACACAATGACTACAACCAGATAGGGAAGCAGATATCTATTGAACAAATGAACCAGAGTTAGGAGAAAATGAACGAAGAAAAACCATGCATTATTAATCGTAAAATTAATCACGTCAAAATTGACAAAACCACAAAAGTATGAATAAAACGTAATGAATTTTTTTTTCAAGTGTGTATAACTTTGTCCCGCTTCAAATTTGTATACATAAAATTAATGAAGAGAAAATGAGAAAAAAAAACCATATTTGCTTTGAACATGCATTTCTCTATATCCACCCCGACCGTCAGCACATGACTTTCAATTGATCGTGCACACTCTTTTTTTGATTCCGATTTAGTTGTTCGATTGAAAAAATTTCCACGCAAAATTCACATCTCTTCAATGAGAGCGTAGTACTATTGGTCTTAATTTATTTTTGAATCTGGCAACGAAACGTTCATCCGTTTTTTCATTCACTTTCAAATACAAAGGACACATAAATTCCAAAACTGATTGAGAAAAGACAGACTTTTATTGAGAAGAAAAAAAAAACTGGAAAAAAGCAAAACAAAAAAAAATCGAAAAGAAAATAATACCTAAACTAAGCCATTGATGCGGTAAAACAAAAACTTTGATGAGTGATGAATTCATTTTTTTACATGTAAGAGCAATTGCCATTTTAGATTTTCAATCATTTTTTTTCTTTGCTAAGTATATCTACTCTTATTACTTCAATTTAAAAAAAACGATGAAGAAGAAGAAGAACAAGTATTGAGAATAAACCGAGTAAACATGAACATTTGTAATAAAAGTTTAAATAAAAAATAATTGCCAACGACTTTTTATTTCTTCATTTTTGTACACATTTTAGTTGTTTTTGATTATTTATTTTTTTCAGTGTGTTTTCTGAGTTTTTTTTTGTGGGTAATGTACTTTTTTGGTTTGTTTATTTTTTCATCTTTTTACATTTTAATAAAACAAGCGATTGGGTCACAACTTCAATGCAATCTATGAATGTTTTCAGCGCTCGCAATAGACGAAATTATTTATAAAAACAAAAATGAAAAAGGCGAAAGCAAAAAAAAACGCGAAATTTCATTTCGAATATCACTTGACTGACGATTGAGCAAAACAAGAATGAACAAAAAAAAATCCATTTCAAAAGAAAGAGAAACAATATACGTAACAAACAATTTCGGAACAATAATTTTTAATGTAAAATTGTATTCTGCGGCACATATCTATCTAAAGACAAAACCAAAAAAAAAACCTAAACAACTTTGATGAAACAAGACATAATCAAAAGAGCAAGCAAAAAGAGCAAGAACAAATGGTCTAAAAATTAATCGAAATCGATTGAAAGAGGAAAACAAATCAATGTGGATTCTAAAAGCAAAAACAGAAAAATACAGCAACATAAAACCGCAAACCAAAATTTTTGACATTGTGTTCTTTTTTTCGACAAATTTATGAACAAAATTGATGAAAAATACGTCGAAACGGAATGAAAATGAAACATATTTATGAAAGAAGAAAACCAATTTAGAGCATAAATACATATTTGGAAATGATAACCGAAGTACATATGAAATCAACCACAAAGCTGTAGATGTATAAGTGAATGATTTTTGATGACAAACGCAAAACCAAAAAATGATTGACAAACAAGAAGAAGAAAAAAAGACATCAGTGATTATGATGAAGTGAACAAGCAAGAAATTGAATATTTAAGATATTTTATACTATAACAACCTCTCGTATACAAAATCAAAAGCAAAAAAAACCACCCATACATAAAATTACTTGTAAAAAAAAGTCGAATGGATATAAAGTTCACCCAAAATATGATACACACACTCTTTTTGGAGCCCAAAGAAATTAAAAAAAAAATTATTCGAGCCGATTGATTAAAAAGGAGAGATGAAGGGAAAAAAAACTAAGTAAAAAAAAATATATAGCAAACAAAAGCTGTTTCTAGATTTTAAAAAGACGTTATGATAATATTGATACGGGAAATAACGTATTATTAGTACATAGACACATTTTTGGTGCGTTCTCAATAAATTGAAAGACAAAAAAAACACCTATCTGAATATTTGAAGCAATAAGTTGACGTTTTATTGAAATTGTGTTTTTCAACCGAAATGCGCCCTTAGATCTAATCGAAGAAAAAAAAATTAATAAATAACTGAACGACGCATCCAAATGAATAAAGCAGCAGCAACAAAAAATGAACAAAAACAATCATATTGTAGAAATATTATACAGATAAAAACTACTCATGCAAATGCCGTAGACAAAGAAAAAAAGACTAAAGAAAACAACTCATTTCGAAGGGAGTATGGCCAGAAATGGCTCAATTTTGGATAGTATGTTCCACACGGTGTGCCACTGATCGGCCAGTACAAATCGGTAATATCCAGATTTTGATGAGGTTTTTTTTACCACCTGAAAGAAAAAACTGAGCTATCTTTAGCACAATACCCCATCCATCCGCTTCTATCATCATTGAGGCCCATTGATGAATTGATAAATTTCAAAATATACTGAACATAAAGAAACAAATATCCTAGCGATTAAATGGAATTCCGACTAAGTTTAGTTTTTTTTTTTGGAGATATTTTCTGGCTAATATGCACTAGCAAAAACACGGAAGACGTGAGAAAAAAAAACATTTCACATTCCGACCATTTGGACGAGCATTGCCTGAATAAATGCATTTTTGAGACATTATTCCTGGTAACAAAATCGATCGTCCATATTTGAGCATTGGACACAATTTTGCTGTAATTCAGTGTGTTCAACAGAAAAAAAAGTGCGATCGAAATCATTGATGATATTTTTTGATAATTCATTTTGGCGATTGATACAAAAGACAACAACAAAATAACACACCAGAAATATCTCCGCGTCTTTTTACTTGATTTATCGGAATGCAGAAGAAAAAGAAATGTTGTAGTACATACATGTTATTAACAATATTAACCAATAATTTTATATTATACACATTTTAAACTCAAGCTTAGCCTCCCCCCAATCTCTCTCCCATTTGAACGATCCCCGATCTCGCGAATCGTATTTATTTGACAATGAGAGAGAAGACAAAAAAAAAATATGGAGAAGAAGAGAAGAAACAAACAGCACTAAAACAAGTCGAATGGAAAGAAAGACAGATTTTCTTCCGTTTCTAATTCTGAAACAAACAAATAAAATACAAACATTCAATACAAAAAATCAACAAGAAAAAAACAAATGTATTAACCAAAAAGAAATAAAAACCAAAATATTTAATTCTCGGATTAAGGTATACAATTCAGATGCAGATGAAACTGATGAAACAATGGAAAAAAAATTAATTCTAATATTTGTATTATTTCATTCTTATTGTATTAACAAAAAGACAATTTAAGACAGCAAATTTGAATGAAAAATAAAGAATAACAAGATTTTTCGAGAAAATTGCACCGCGTTTTTTTCTTTTTATTTGCCTGCATCGAATAATTCTGGTTTCCCCTTTGGATTTGACATAGAAATTTTGCCAAGAATATGACTGTTGATGTACATGGTGCTGGTTGCACGCGCTGTCACACCTCTGTTGAGTGCAGTGTACCATGCTGAAGGTAAGAGAACGTTTTCCATGCGGAACATTTTTTGATATGGGGAAATAGTCAACAAAAAAACATTTGCTTTGTAAAAATGGTAACATATCACCAGCCTGTCCAATGGCATATAGAAATTTAGATCAAATATCTCTCTCTCTCTCTATTTTCCACCTGTTTGTGTGCATTTCAATGAGCAGTTGAATCAGTTTTTCTGATTTTTTCGACTGAACAAAGCGATGCACTTGTGACACACTGATGCGTCCACATTGTGTGATAAGAAATGATGCGGCTAAGAACAAACATTGAAATACTCTTGTCACACGGTGACTACACTGGATAAATGTGCCGAGCATCAAAAATTGGGTATAAATAGCATGCGTGCACCTTTGCCAATTCAGTTCAGTGTGATTTTGTGTTCGTTACTGCTGGTAAAATGCATTTCAACGTCAAGTGTTTGGTCCTTGTGTTTGTTTGTGTTAGCGGCTACAAAATTGCCAGTGTTCCAAATGGTTCGAACGAAGACCGCTACTCGGTACTGATTTCAAATCAATCGAACGATGTATCAGCGAATGATTTTGAACCAGAGCAAATTGAGTATCAGCGAAAATCGTCGACTATTGATGATGCTGTTGCTGCTGATGTCCGATCGGAAGCGTTGATTAAAAAAATTCATCCGTTTGTGTTTCCAAAGCAATTCAATACAGTGGAACGGTTACCGTCAAGAGAATTCAACGCGACCAATGGAAATTTAATGGAAATACGAAATATGGACATGAATCAACAAAACAGTGAACGAATCGACGATAGCTTTGGAACCGATCACAAGCATTCAAATGCCGATATCCTTCCACTGGCCACGCATTTGTCCAAACATGGCCACTTTCACTACGGCCATTTTGATCGACCATATTATCAGCATGCCGCAACACTGCACGGGCATAATTGTTTGCTAGGTCTGTTGCATGGAAACGATCTCTCTCTTCTTCTTTTGGGCTTACTCGGCTTCGTTGCATACGTTATCAACGCCGTGTTGGGCTTAGTCGATCGATTGAATTTACCCTTATTCGCACCAATGATGACGGCCACCGGAATGGCAACGGCCGCCGTAACCTCAGCACCCGTAACAAAAATGCTAATGGCTCAACGCCACAATTTCAATGATCATACCGTCGAAAGTTTGCTTAAACGAATATTGTATATGGCCATCGAATCCTATGAACAAAAAATGAATTCCGTTTGAACAAAAGTAGTTCAGTAATTTGATTTTTGATGTTTTGAACAAAAGAAAAAAATGAAGAAAAAGAAATCGTAAATCGAATGATGAAATGCAATTAATTTTTAAAATGTTGTTTTTATTTATGAGAATAATACATTAATTTTTTTTATAAGAACTATTTTTTTTACTTAAAGAACGGGAAAAAAATATTCACTTCATTTTGAACGGTGATTTTTGTTTAGGACCGCTGGTTTTTTTTGTAGGTTTTTCTTTTGTTTTGTTTTTTCTCAAAAATTATTCTAGATTGTAATTGCTACTAAAAGGGAAAAGTGCGAAATTGCTGTGTTTATTTTGAGCACAACAATATCGAACCTGTATGAAGAAAAAGAAGAGAAAAAATGAAGAAAAAAAAACGAATGAAAATCAAAACCGAAAACGAAAAATTGCGCAGGAAAATTTTCATAGGAAATGATGTTTTGTTCGTTGGTTCATTGGAACAATAAAAAAAATGTTTTTTTTTTCTCTGTGGAACAGATTTGAAAGATTCAATCGTTGGAACGAAAGAAATTTCTTTTGAGTTTTTCTTCTTTTATACTATTTCAATTGTTTGATCTAAGCGTTTTGAAACAGAAATTATGGGCAATTTCGCCAATGTGGTTTGTTGATGTGGTCTCTTATGTTTACGAAAGTTTTTTAAAAAAAAATACAATTACATATTTATATATATAGAAAAAAAACAAATGTTTTTCGTTCTGTTTTTTTTTGTTTGTTTTGCATGCGAATAATTTTGAAATGATTGTTCCAGTTTTATAGAAATGAGTAAGTTTTGTGAACTGATTTATTTCCAGAGACACAATTCGTGTTGAGTGAGTTGTTGTGTATGTGTGTTGTGAGTGATAACATTGACATTGAATTACGTTTTTTTTTGTATTGATAATGATTTTGACGCACAATAGAAAAAAAAATGTTTTGCATTTTATAATTTAACATGTAAAAACATTCAATTGATATTGACAATACACAACAGCAGGTCTCAGAAAATATTAAATGGTCAATGAAGATTTCTTTTGTTGCTTGTCATTTCATTTTCATTCTTTTTTTTTATTTGTTTTAAATTGGTAATTTCATTTGAATGCTTTCAATTGCTTGTAAAATATCGTCTGAACATTTTGAAATATAATTTTTTTTTTCAAGTTTTTTTTTGTGTAAATTTAGAGCAAAACTAAAAGTTTCTGAGTTTCTTATATATATAAACCATCGAAGGAGGAAAAAAAATTAAGAAAAAAAAAAGAAAGTAAATCGAGAGATAAAAAAAAAACGAAGTAGAAGGAAATACATAGAGTCACACTAATTTGTCGTTGGACTATCGGTGCCGGAGCCAGACGCCGAACCGCTGCCACTGTTCTCTTTGACCGCGGCCACCGTGTTGTTTGCACTGCTCGCCGTTGTCACCGCACTTTTTTTCGTATTTTTCGATAATTGTGCTACTTCCTTCAATAACGACGACAATTTCTTATTTAGAACATCAATTTTAGCTTCATAAAACTTTTCCGTCTCCTTCATTTTGTTGCGCATCTCATTTTCACTGGTGAAATTTTTACTCTTTAATTCGGTCATTAGTTTGTCTTTGGCTAACAGATCGCGATCTTTTTGCGCCAATCGCTTCTGTAGGCTGGCTATTTGCTCTTTCAACTGTGTCATCGCCACCACATGATCCGAACTATTTGGATCGATGGATACGCCGCTGTTTCGTGGAATTTTCTCCGGTATTTCCGGCAACACTTGCTTCGATGAATCGGTTCGTTGGATTTTCTTGTGATTCTCTTTGATTTGTTGCTGTTGCTGGTTCCCTTGCGGTACCGGTTGCTTGTCCGTGCTTGGACGCTTTTTGGTTAATCGATTATCCGTTTCAACCTGACGCGCCTTGGCTAGGGCACGTTTAAATGATAATGTACATAGCCAGCACAATAGCTTTCCATCAATCTATACAAGAGAGAGAGAAAGAAAAGAAATATGGGTAAGAAAACAAATTCAATAGCTGAATAGATTAAACTCCGAAAAGTAAAGCACACGTTTGAAAATCAAAAATTTCTACAAAAATCGAAAGAAAAGTGTTTGTTTGTTGTTTTTTTTCTTTGCTTCGTCACGCTTTGCTTCGAACTTATCAAATCTCTGGCTCGTCCATAGTCAATTCTTACTCTAGTCTTCGCGCGACACACACACTAAACCGTATCTTAACTGAGAACAATGATAAGAACCCTAATATCTTATTAAAAATCGAATTTTTCTACATTTTTTAAATTTAAATCAATCTTCAAAAACTGAACAAAACAACAATAACTATTAAAAGGCCAAAGATGTTAAAATCAGCGGTTGAAATCGCCGATATAAAAAAAAATCAAAATCGACAATTACTTTCAACACATTTTTGTTTATAGCCAGTTATCAGTGTTTCTCCTCATTTTTGTTTAAAAAGAAAAAAATTCCGCCAAAAAGCGAACAGAATGAAAGAGAGTCCATAATCTAGCGATATACGTAAGTGACACATTGTTTGGTCTGGCTTTTTCTGTTTGTTCAAATAATAATTAACGACTTCCTTTCATTACTCGCCATTCTGATTACATTTGACAAATTTAAATAAACTCTATGGCCACAAAAATGCCGCAATTTTTGCTGAATAAATAGAAACATTTCTGAACTTTTCTGAGCAAATCTGTTTTTTTTTCTGTTGCTTTGTTTATCAGTTTTGTAAATAAACGCTTTCACAAACAGAATGCACGTTGTGTGTGGTTGATCTGTAATTCAAATTGAATCAATGCTTTAATATCTACAATGAAAATCACCACTGTTTATGATCCAATTAAATATCAGATGTCTGTTTGGCATTCGATTTGTGCCATGTTTATAATATCCGATAAATTGGCCACATAAATATGGCATATGTCTACGTGCACTTCGCTTGTGTTTCTGATATCACTCTCCGGTATGAACCATACGTTCATTTTGATTGCCTGCATTTCCATCGTAATAACAAGTTTCTCTTCTTTTTTTTTTAAATACAAAACAATTGCAACTTGTTGAATCTCGAATATTCGTGTAAAGAATAAACCGAATGAACAAAAAAAAATTGTTTCAGGATCAAAATAAAATTTGTTTTTCAGCTTCGGCTGTTTCTGTTTAGCTTCGACTTCGTCATCATTTGAAATTTAGCTTTAAAGCCTTAACTGACGTCATCAAAAACCGTGGATTCACCACTACACAAAATATAGTTAGATTCTAGTGGCTGTTGTTGTTTTATTTACAACGACGAACGTATGATTCATCTCGAATCACAATCGTATATGCCAAAATAAAATAATGCGTGTGATAATAATAACAACAATTGGTTTTTTTTTTCTCTACAAAATATTCCCGACCTAGCCACTAAATACGTATTAAAGATTGCGAATGAAATATGCATTTTGCTGACGCTATATATATATATGCAAATGACGGCTTGTCACGGCACTTAACCCATAAATTGCTTTGCTAGATTGCGTCTCTCGCAACACATTGGATACATTTTTCGGTTTTATCATTTTTTTTTTCGTGCCGTTTTCGACATGTGAGAGCACACGCAATTTGAAAGCAAGTACATCGAAATTCAATTAGATAATATTAACAGAGATAAATTACAATTAATTTGCGTATCAAGTTTGCACTTCATTCATGCACACAGTCGCAATAATACAGAGTTTGTTCTTCTTCTTCTTTTTTTTCATTTGGGTAAATAACAATAACATGACATATATAAATACATAGTTGGAACAGTGTATCCTTAGGAAGCGAAATATACTTAGTTTTAACAATCGATTCTCAAATTGATGTTACACAACATGGACAAAACTTATGAGCGATTTTTTTCTTGTTTTTTTTTTCTAAACAATAAAAGATATTCATTTGTATCGGTCTTATCTAATTCTCAGTTAGGATTTTTGTACGTAGTATTTCTATTATGGATATGTTTACATTTTTTTTTTCATATATCGCGCGATCATTGACAATTTGTGTCAGCGGGTATTGATTCTGAAGTAGCAATTGAATCTATTGTATGTGTGTGTGTGTCGTTGATAAACAAAAATTTATCTCTGGAGCAGTTGCAGAGCGTTGACGTTGTAGAGTAATCATTCATGATGCACCATCTCGTCGGGAGGGGGGGAGGGGTAAAAATGTTTTATCGAGTCCAATGCACGATGACACACAATGTGCTTTCGCACTTTGTGACGAAAAAACCTCCGCAAATGCATTCATTTTCACAGTATCTTGTTCCATTGAATTGCATTCAATGGGTCTCGCAATGGTGAATCTCTGAATGTTTTTGCGTGCGTTCTTCCGTACGTCTGTGTGTGTCAAGTGCGACTCATCAAACATTTTCTATCCATTTTCATACGGTTCAAATAGCGTGTGTATGTGTGTGTGTGTGCGTGTGAGTTGGAAACGAACCTTTTTATTTTCATCATGTCTATCAAATGCACACCGTTGTTTACATTGGTCACACGTTACAGCTGGGCCATATTTTAACTCTGAGTTTGTACACCTAATTGATAACGGTATAATAATGGTTTGCGTCATAAGAAACGGACGAGTTCAAAAAAAAAAATAACAAACACTTTTCTCTTTTTTTTTCTTTCGATTTGTTTTAAAAAAGGAAAGGAAAAATTGTCTACTAATTTTTTACAGAAAAAAAAAATCGATATGGAAAAGCAAATTTGTTGTTGGGTTAATGGTTGAACGAAATAAGACGTTGAACAATAAGGACTAGTGATCGATTCAAGCAATTGGAACAAAAACTAGATTGGCCACCATAATTCTACTTTTCTCGTCAGGTGGATAAATTGAACAACAGTGAATTAAGAGAGCACCGCTTAGGTCAGACATGCGGAGCACTACTATCGAAACAATTTTGTGTTAGACGGGAATGCTGTGTGTCCTGTGTGTTGACAACATTATTCACGACCATTGAGTTCAAAACGTAACACATTCATTGTGTATGACAGACAAGTCCTCATTTCTTCAAATTATTTGGTCATTTCCGTGATATACATTGATCTCTCTCTCTCCCTCTATACCTGCCTAACACAATGTTCCAAAAACAACCTCATTCCATTGTTCAAAGCATTCATCTCTGACTCACTAATACACGGAAAAATAATGGCGTTCTCTATGCTTTTATTCCAATTCACATTCGTTGTGTGAGAGGCAAATTTTTTTTCTATAATATTTCGATTTCTTTTTTCCATCGCTTATTTCATCCCGCCAAAATCTCACAAACAAAACGCAACAAATCATTTTTTCTCTCAAAATTGAAAAAAAGCAACAACAAAAACAACAAAAAATTCGTTAATTGTATCATTGCACACGTGTGTTAACAACGAAACAGAAAAATTAACAAAAAAAAAAAAAGAAAAAGAAAGAATAATCGACAATGAAAATGAAGAATTGGTACTTAACGAACCTTTGGCACTTGGTTCCAATGAAAGCCGCTATTATGTTGCAATATTCGCATGCTGACGGTTTTCCATACTGTTTCACATTATATTCACACTTCTTGCAAATGGTGGACGTGCTGCTTTTGCTATAAATATTTCGGTTATATAAATGTGTGTGTGTGTGAGTTTGGTTGGAACATTTTGGCGATTTTGGTTTTTCTACTCATTTTTTTTGTTTTGTTGATTTGCTTTAATTGAATTGAATTAAAATAAATTGGCTCGCCTTGAGTCGATTTTTATTCGACACGATTCGGGGTGGAATCGCTTAACTTACTTGCTCTGTTGGAATTCCGATCGGCAATATGTACATTTAAGTGTGGGAAAAGAACCTCGGCAATCCTGAAATGAAGAGGAAAAATTGTTTGATTTCAACCATGTCTACAGATGCTTTGGAGAAGCAACAATTTCTTCCGCAAATTTATTAATTGATATGCTATAGTGAAAAGTGAGTCATACACCCCAAAAAAATCCGATCATTTGGTTCGCTTTTTACCGCTGCTATCATATCACAGCAATATTTTGAGTCGAATAATCAAATTGCGCGGCAAGCAAACCGAAATCGACAGGTCGAAATGAATGCAGACACACAGAGCGCGTAATGTGTATCGCTACGCCATGTATGTCACGTAATCGCACCAGTGTAAACAGTACTGTGCTAAGAATCTAGTTCAAAACAAAACGAAGTTCAAATGAAACATCGTAAATATAGTATTGCAACGTTGCATTAGTGCGATTGACTGCGATTCGGAATGCGCTTTCGAACAACAACAACCGAAACTGAGTCAATGTTATGAAGCGATTTCAATGTGACCGCCATAAAGTGCTAAAAATACAACGACGTGTACCACCGGTGACAATGGATAAAACGGCTGTAGCTAATGTTCCGCTTTGGTCGAACTGAAACCGATAACCGAGAAAATTCATTGGCACACATCACGACAGAGAGAGAGAGAGAGAGGAGGGGGGGGGGGGAGAAAGAGAGACATAGCCAACAGAATAGTTCGAGAGATAGAATAGAGATCATTTATATGATAAACAAATTGACAGCACGGCATGGCGCTCACAGAGGGAAATAAAACAAGAAAAACATTGAAAAACTTCCTGAAATTGTATGAACGCGCGCGCGCTCTCTCTCTCGCACTGTCTCTGTGTAATTGTGACGTACGTTGCCCAAACATCATTCATTTCTACCGCTGACTCAGTTGAATGCATATTATATATGTATGCGGATATAGGGAAAATGGGACATTTTTATATAATTTCAAAACAAATTTTGAATGCTCAAACACACAACCCCCGCTAGCTGTGGGAAAATTCAGTCAAAATGGTAGTCAACGAATTATGAATATAACAGCCAAGGTCAGGACAACTAAAGACGTTTTTATTTTGTTCGGAAGAATCACTAGAAAATGAAACAAAGAAAAGTGAGACACAAAGCGACGGTCATAACCACAATCAATATGGTGAGCGTCCCAATAATTTTGACGTCATTACAAATTATCGCAAGAGAAGAATAAAAAAGGAAACAGTGAGCTCTCTATCCCATTTCCTCTTCTATCTCCGTCTGCCGTGCCGTGCGAGCAACGGTGTGCGCTTTTGAATAGCGGAATTTATACAAATTCATCAAGTGACATCGTTCCATGGAATATGCACGCCTCAAAAGTTTAATTCACAAAAACAATTAGACCTTGCTGAAATGGCCTACAATACGAACAAACAACGAATCGCACACACACCGACAACACTCGGCTATGACGACCAACAGGGTTAAATACGATTTTGTCAGATAGAGTACGATGAAATTCAATCAACTTTCATTTTTTTGATGCATGAAATCTCGACCAAATAAAAAATAAGAAAAAAATGTGAACAAAAAAAAAACTAACGATGCAAATGCTGAAATGCGAAATGTG
Organism: Sitodiplosis mosellana; assembly: GCF_009176505.1. Classification (NCBI taxonomy): domain Eukaryota; kingdom Metazoa; phylum Arthropoda; class Insecta; order Diptera; family Cecidomyiidae; genus Sitodiplosis; species Sitodiplosis mosellana. The sequence goes on along the minus strand of NW_022601432.1, from coordinate 4,324,883 downwards.
AGCTAAATGAAACGAAAAAAATTAAATAATCCGTATGAAAATGCATGGTAACTACAGGGTATTAATTTGATCGATTACTTGGTCTATTTACCTTGCATAATTGCTGACCAGTCGACAACTCTTCGAATGGATGCCTCGAAAAGCATTTGGAGCAGGCGAACAAAACCACTTGTGAACTCATTGTCCGTTTCGTTGTTTCTTCGCTCTTTTATCTATTTCTCTATGGTTCTATCTATACGTTCTATGCACACGTTTATATCAGAACCGTATTTTTCTTCTTGCGCTGGATGCTACTGCTGCTGGATCAGGTGTAGAATTTGTGTTAAAGTGTAAATTTAAAAAAAAAATGGACAAAAAAAAACAACCGATTTGGATTCAGTTTGTCTTGGCAAGCACTTGCAACTGCACAAAAATGGTTTAAGTCTTCGTCTTAAATGAATGGTGTTGCTTTCAATTGGTTTTTAACATAGGAATTCAGGATCATGAGAATCTTATTCTTTCGCCAGTTCAATTGTATCACAGTCTTTTATTTCAAAATTAACTCTATCTCTCTTCAGGTAAATTTGGTGGTTGATTCGAAAAAAAAATTGTTCTCGCTGCGATTTTGGATACTTCAAATGTTGTTCATAGCTTTCTCACTGTGTTGCGTTTTTTGCTATACAACCGAAGTAAGAAAAAAATGGTTGCTCTTGCTTTGTTTGACAATTTTTCACTCAAAAAAAATGATAAAAACTAGTGAAATATTTGACACACTTGATTCGAGGAACAGAGAAAAAAAAACAACAACTTAAATCACCAACAAATTAAAATGAGATTTATCCAACGTCTACGTTTAAAAACAACAACCATCGATCTATTTATTTATTTTATTTTTATTTTTATTTTTTCACATAACTCTTCTTCCGTGTAAAATGCCGTCTCCAAATAAAAGTCGAGAGAGAAAGAGAAAAAAAGAAACTAATGACGAACACGGATTTGTCTGTATAATTGTATCACCGTACGTTGAATGGTTGAGAAAAATGCTAGACGATTCGAATAGCGATCGTGATTTGCAAAGCAATGCAAAGTAGAGAGAAGTTGAAAAAAAAGGTAAAAGCATAATGGCGGCGCATAAACGCACTTGCTACATACATTAAGGCATCTTGATGACGGACCGTCTACACAACCAATACGACACACCGATGACTGTGTCCATGATTGTCATTCATTTTGAGCTCTACTACGGCTCATTTCCGAAATCAATCAATCATTCATTTTGTTGCTATGGGTGATATTCAATTTTTTCTCTTCATTCACCCAAAAAAAAAAAATAATTGATAAAATTTTTATTCCAAACATTTGCACGAAGTTTGGTACATGATGAAAGGGGTTGCGTTTCATTTACACGATCAATGTAAATGCAACGGATTCACGCTTTGACAGTTGGCTCAATGTCAGCCATCATTTTTTTTTTCTTTTCGTTCTCTCGCTCTTCAAAAAATAATTTTCTCTCTCTGTATTACAGTGGCTTTCGTGTTCAGCTCGGCTGTGAAGCCAATCAAAACAGCACTCACACACTCAGCCAACGTTGTGACAGAAGAACGAACTGATAAAACCGAAAAAAATCTTTAGCGTACGCATTTTACCAATACGATGCAATTGATGGACATAAACAGTGGCTGTTGCTGTTGGGGCAACAATTCAACTGCTGTGGAGGTAACAGTGCAATCTCCCTTTTATGTATAATGCAAATTCTCTTCTACGAGATGACTTAAAATGCAATATGTAATTCGATATGTAAATGAATTGAAATCATTTTCAATACAAATGCTGTGATCGCATACGTCAAATATACAATCACAAAGTGTATATAGTGTTGTATGTCATGATGAATATTCCACGGCCATAAATGTGCTTTGCTCGGATTTTGATGTGTGCACAAGTTTTCGTATGACTTTTCACGTGCAGCGTGTTCTTTCAATGTGGCTGTGTGTAACCAAAATGCAGAACGGGACGTGCACGGCAAAACTATTCCTTTATCGATTGAATGAGTTTGGCAAACACACACACACACTCACACACTCTCTCTCTCTCTCTCTCTCTCTCTCTCTCATACACAAACACATACGCGCGCGTACGCATTCGTGTACTTGTACGACGTTTTTTTTTCTCTCTCTTTTTCTTTCATTCCTTCCCATACGTTTGGCTGTTCTCTCGCTTGTATTCATCTGTCTCTCTCGATGTAGAGTAAATTTTTGCGCTCAAATCGCACCGAAATACCATTGCAAGCACAAACGAAAGCGAACAGCACCCATAAGGATATATCAAATAACGTGAATTGTACACATTTTTTCTTTTCGGTTTTGATTCGAAAGAATTTGTGGTTTAGTTTTTCAGTTTCATCGTCGGGAAAAACGGCGTTTTCTCACTGAAAATTCACTGTGCTGTCGATTTTAATACAAATCGCAGGCAGAAACAGAGTGATTTAATCGAGTGTTTTGCTGGTGGAAAAATTACATCGTTGAAACATTTTTATTTGGTGAGTCAAATCGAGAGAAGAGAAAAAAAACGAACGAGAACAATATACACGCAATAGAAGAAGAAGAAGAAGAAGAAGAAGAAGAAGAAGAAGAAGAAGAAGAAGAAGAAGAAGAAGAAGAGCACAAGAAAACGAAAAAGAAAGAAATAAACGTATAAACTGCAATGATTTTGGTGGTATTGCGGAAATACACACAATTTTGATGCACACACAATTGTCAACGATTGCACGATTTTGGTTCGAGATTCAGAAGTTGTGTGTGTTTTTTTTTGTCAAATAACAAACCGTTTTCTTTGGTTTCAGTCGGTCGGTCGGAATCAGTTCACAATATTCTGGAGTGGCTTTTATATCATCAAAAGTAGTTAGTGTAATTCTGACACGGGTGTACGAATGTGCATATGTGTATAACCGATTTTTTTTTCTTTTCTTCTATCGTTTTAATTTCACACTCACTCAGTATGATTTCTTTTAATATTCTTCGGACGTGTTCAAAATAAAAAAAAGTGAACAGTTTTATTTTTTTATGTTCTACATGAACATTTATTGTTATTGCCGTTCGATTGCTTTGATTATTTATATGACACAAGCAGTGTGTATAAATGTGTGTGTGTGTGTGTGTGTGTGTATGTTCCAGAAATCGAAACCAAAACCGAATCGAAAAAAAAACAACACAACTGAAAAACAATAATTTATTTTTCTCCAAGAGACACACCAAGATACCTGTGGATCGATTGAATTTTTGAACTCAACGAAATTCCGCTAGTGTTTGACAATTGTTGTGTCTCTCTGTGTGTGTTTATTTTTTGGGGTTTCTTTTTCTATATAAACATATTTATACGTATTATATTTCCAATTTGTTGTGTCTTTTAACCCGATAGAAAAGTGAATCGTTCCATCCGAGGCAGAAGCATATACCAAGAGACGGAGACCGAGAAACGGAGGAAGAGAGACAGAGACAGAGGCAGAGACAGAGAAAATACTGAACGCTGTACACACAGTGACATAGTCAATTAGTGATTTAAGTACATTTAAGGGAAACTAAATTCCAAAGACAACCAGTGAATCGAGGCAAGAAAACGAAGAAAAATCCACAATGGAAAAGAGAAAATTGTCGTAAGTAGGAATTTTTCAAAAAGAAGAAACAAACCAACGAAATAACATGGAAACATCGAAATTCCGCCGGAATTTTTTTTTTCGTTCATATTTTGAATATGACACCTCCATTTGATTATATGACTGGTGTGTGTATAAAAATAGTTTGGTGTACTGTAATAAATGCAGGAAAAATCGATTTTTACAGCCACTTTCCGAACTTGCTCGTTATTGTTTTGTGCTACCATTATCGGCGTAATCTGTGATTCCACGTCAAAACTTTTGCATTTTTTTCTTCTTCTTTTATTGATTTTGTTCAAGCAGCTTTTTCTTCTCGTTCGCTAGAAAACAAAAATAAAAATGCAGCAAAAAAATGGAAGAAAAAAAAAACCTTCATTAGTTGAATGCAAATGAATTTTCTTTAATTCCAAGCCGTATGTGTTGAGCCACATACACAAGAATACACGCTAACGCTACAGCATTTTCTCCATTCGTGTGTGTGTGTGTGTGTACAAGACGACGACAGCTCTTGAGCAGATGTTTTCCATTGCTCCTTATTCTAGATATTTTTTTTATTGACACCACTATAGCAAATGTTTTAACCTTCGACAAGGCGCCGCATCGACCAATCTCGTTTCAGTATCTGGCATTTTTGATGGGCTCACATTTTAAAACATGATTCAAGGCTAATTACAATTTTGTTGATCATACAAATTGTATCAATGCGTTCATTGGATTCCGTTTGAGATGATATGAACAGCCTTTTATTGAGGTGAATCCCCTCGTACCGAAAGCGAAAAAAAAAAACTTTTAAAAAAGTGATAACTTTTAAAACAGTATGGCGTTGTGTTGACAGTCGGTAGAAGAATCTTTCTTCTTCGATAACACATGATTCACTTTGATAAGAGACGGTTTTTTATGGTTCATAACAAAATCTGTTTGAGATATCAAGTTTCCTGATATGTGACTCAAAATGCAAAACTAAAACGAATAGGTTTCTCAGTAATGGGCGAAGGTGTGACAAATGTTTTGCAAACATTCATTTTGAATTTGACGCTCAAAGGCGTTAACACGTGGTAATTCAAACCATAGATAGCTTCTAAGCAATTGCTGCAAATGTGACAACATTTCAGTTTGCTTCGTATTTCATCTGTTCAGCTGTAGAATATTCGTCAATATTCCAAAGTGAATCGAAAAATTCAAGAGAAAACGCCAAGTTCTCGTAGCGCATCACCACCGAAATTGGGTTATTTTCAATGCGATTTTGGCTGGAGCGCAAATAGCATTGAAAAACTAACGAAAACAGCAGCAGCAGCAGCAGCATCAGTCAGTTAAAAACTGTATCAATGATGCATCGTTTACTGCGCTATAAGATGGCTAATCGATGCTGTTGTTGTGTATTTTATTTTGGGCATTGAGAATTCATAGAGAGCCGCTAGCTGCAGATGAAGCGAATATTGTGGTTTCTGCATAAATGCACAAAACATACGCGTTTATTATGCTGAAAAATGTTTCTGAAAACGAATGAACAAAATCAAAACAGGCCCGCACACACCAAATGCGATCGAATTTCGATGGAGCAGCGTTTGGATGTAATTTTTTGGAATCTTTTTTCGTTTCTTCATATTGCGTTTAAATCGACTGCTGCATTCGACTCTTGGATTTATTTGACCAGCACAATTGATACCTTATGAGAAAACAGCATTTTTACTTTTCAGATGGGTGATTTTGAGCACACACCAAAAAAAAAACAATCTCACGCAATACAATCTATCTCATGTATCGCCGGTTTAACTTGATACGCTGAAATTCACCACTTTGTGAAGAGTGAGTGTGCGAGAGAGAGAGATTGTGTGTGTGTGTGTGCGGAATATTTGAATGTTGATTTCGACTTGTTCGTTTCGCAATCAAGAGAGATACACAATTACACATGTTCTGCGCGACATGCGAACATCAAACCACAAACGCCGAACACATAGTATCGCGTGATATTCAGCAGCAAACAAGATCTTTGAAATCTTAGAAGATAAATGTGTCGCGTGCGTTCACATGCATATCTGTTTCTTTTTGTTGTTACAATCCGATGATGTTCTGGGCTGATAAATCTTCAAAGCCTTGATTTCTTAAGATACAAAACAATGATATTCCATTTTCAATTGCATTTGTGCCATTTCACAGATTCGTTTTAATCACCACACATTTTTTTTTTCTTCTACCATTTGTTTATTTGCAAAATATTTTCAATTCCAAACGTTGCATTTGTTTTACTTTCATTCTGCATGCATTTAGAACATCTGGAGATACATTGTACGAAATATTAGGTCTTTCTAAAACAGCCACACCCGATGAAATTAAGAAAACGTACCGAAAACTAGCACTTAAATACCATCCAGATAAGAACCCAGACAATCCAGATGCTGCAGACAAGGTGAGTGAACATCACTATGCGTCAACCATTGATTGAAATGCATTTTTGGTCAATTCAATTTGGAGTTGATCATTTGCTTCGAAATGAATCGTAAACATATTTAAATCAAATCCATTTTTCGTTTTCCAGTTCAAGGAAGTGAATCGGGCAAATTCAATATTAAGCGATTTAACGAAACGAAATATTTACGATAACTATGGATCGCTTGGACTCTACATTGCGGAGCAATTCGGCGAAGAGAATGTAAACGCATACTTTGTGGTTACTTCACCAGCCTGCAAGGTTTGTTGCGCCAAAAATTCAATCGTGATTTGTTTTCTTTTTGCGAGAATTGTTTTCACTTTGCGCGCGCGACATCACCACTGGCGCTGTCGTTGTCGTCGTCGCCCAAATGCTAATCAAATATGACACTTTGCGGTCTTAATCGTTCCAATTAATTTTATTTTATTTTTTTCATTTCGATTGCAGGCATGCTTCATCATTTGCGGTATCATAACAGGCTGTTACTGTTGTTGTTGCTGCTGCTGTTGTTGTAATTTCTGCTTCGGCAAATACAAACCGGCACCACATGATCATGATTCCAAGGATTACCAACATTTACACGTAAGTAGTTTTGAACCAATGACTCAAACAAAGACACACAAAGTCAAGAAAGACACAATTTTTTCCTTTATTTCATTCCTTAATTTTGTTTTTTCTTAACATTCTTACTTACAAATTCCAATTTCGAAACTTAAACTTGTGCTTAACATAGCGATTAGATGGACAAATGCACTTGTTATTTGAAGAGCAGCAAAAAAAAAACATGAACAATTTCACCCGACTCAATCACAAACCCATATCGCTTGCGACTGTGTTTATTGTTGTTATTTTTTGATTCGAGCTAATCGCATACATGTGTCACACAGTCAATAATGAATATGATCGATCGAAAATTGCACGAAATTTCACCGTTTTTTTTTTGGACACGCACCGTATGTGTATGCGTTCACTGGCTCCATGTCATCGTTGTATTGATTTTTTTTTTGTTCTTTCGTTTCTTTTTAACACATTTCATTTTTATTGCCAAGTCTCATACCACACAAAAACACACTTCATCTATTCATATAACTTTCATTTGTGATACGTAAGCACGAATAAAACAGAACAAAAAAAAAATCTTGTATTCAAATTAATTAGACTTTTAAGACGTATAAAAAATACATACTGAAAGTTGGGCATTTTGCATTTCATTTGGCACTTGAGCGTCATGGGCGCACACGCTCACTCGGCTTTGGGTCGAGAGCCTGATCAAGTATTAGCCTGCCGTATCCGCGAGTTTGTCAAGGTTTTAGAACAAAAGTAACACTTTCAAATAGCCATGACAAGGGCTTTCATGTGTGTGTATATGCTGATTGCATGCCGTGCAACATACTTGGTGCTATTAACCCCATTTGCAAAAGCACTACACATGAAATGTAGGCGAGCTATTGTTACTTTATTCTTTCGAATGTGCCAATTAGAGATCCATATGTGAGCATTTATAGACAATTGTCGCTCAATCGCAACCGTTTCCGTTTTCTGGCTTTAATCGACAACAACACAAAACTACTTTTTTTCCTTCACAATCATTCAGTGTCTGATGAACCACTTTTATTAATAAATCTTATTCTTTTCTCACAAAAACGTTTTTCGTTCCTTCTTTTTTCTCTTGATTCCACCAATTTTTCTTTTCTATAAACTTATTTGTGATATTAACTTTTTTTATTTTGAATTTGTTTGAATTTTCCAAAAAAAAAACAATAATAATCGAAATATAATCTGCATTTGAAATTCTTTTTCTTTTCTTTTCTGTTTGTTATTGGTTTTGTTGTTTTTTTATTTGGTTCCTTTTAATTTATTTGTTTATTTACCCAGCGTGATGGAAATCATCCAGATGGAACATCAGGACGAGTAAGTTTCACATACACACTCTCATAACTCTTTTCCATAAATGAATTTGTTTATTGATTTACTTTTCCGAAAAGGGGGAAACAAATTATAAAAAATTAAACCAAACAAGAAATGCTTTTCATTTTGATTTATATTCATTCCGCATGTGCATGCACCAACCCCAAAATGTAACGTGCGTTTTATGTAATAAGATTCATTTTTGTATGGACAATTATTTTGTATTAATCGATCATCATACGTTCAAAAAAAATTCGAACATTCATTTCACAGACGAGTAAAAGCAAAAAAAAAAAAAAAAAAACAAATGTAGACATGTTGCTACAGCAACACATTTAGATGTAACTTCGAAATTTAGAGCAAAACATATTTATTTTAGATGTTCAATTGGAATTTAGAGCAAAAAATACAAATTATATCCGATGTAAATACACCGATTTAGCAATGCAAGATTTAAGAATTGAAATTTTCAAAACACAGGTGGAAATTGTGTTAAATGTATCAATTTGTTGCAATTTTTACAGGAGGACTTCAATGATATGGATGGCGGTCCGGTAACCTCACAACCGGCACCTGGCCAAGGAACCAGCAATTTCAACATGCCAATCGCAATGCCAGCTCCAAATCCAAATCCAACCAATCCATTTGCTAACATTGCCACAGAGCAAACATCGCTCAATACATCCGAACAGAACACATACACACCAGGTAATTAATCGGCATCACTCATTTCCATTGACATTTTCATATTTCTATTGGATCGGTGGTTTTTGCACTCAACTGAACTAAGGTCGCCGGTATCGGTGGGGTGCGGTATTTCATTCCAACCATCCGAGTTTTCCACAGTGAATTTTGGACGCGATCAATCAACCAAAAATGCCGAAATATTTTAAATTTGTTTTTCTATTTATTCCATTTTCTCATTCATTTTTCTCTCTCGGTACATCTCTCTTTATTCACTGTGCATGTTTGTGTGTTTCTTCAATAAACACAATAACAATAGCCTATTAAGCCAAGCAAGAATTGACACATATACATACAAACACATACTTATGAGCACCATACCAACATTGCCATTGCTCATCCATCATATTCCTTTGCCGATGTAACAATCGACCAAAGTGAATTGATTTCCATGTGGTATGTTTATAGGATTGGAATTTTATGACCAGGTGGGTACATTTGATCAAGAATGATATCCAGCTAAAACACACATTCCCTTCGTTTTCTTTTGTTCAACAAACTTTCGTTGTTTTTAGTTAGTATTCTTTACATCATCACTTTTTTGAACAATTTTTTTTAAATGAGATTAGAGGCTTATTTCATGTAAATTATTGCGTTTTTTTGGTTAGTCTCAGTTTTGAGATACATTTATATTTGATTTTTCTTCTAATTTTATTCAAATTTTTGTTTTTTTTTCTTTATTTTTTTCTTCAAATTCATTTACAATTCAATTTCAACTCCATTTGTCTAGTTTTTGTAGCTGATATTTTTTTTTCAACGTAAGTTTTTAAAATTATTTCAGATGAATTTGTCTCAAATAGCTTCTGACATTTATTTCGAAGAATTAGATGAATTCTAATTTAGAAATCATCTTCATTGATAATCGAATTTCCTCTTCTTTTCTCTCTCGTTCGATATATAGAAATATTATTGTGTATCCTTGATGATTGACTAGATTTGTTTAAGTTTGCTTTTTCATGTGTTTATACAAATGGATACTTCATTTGATGGTTTCATTTGATCAAAGCCGATATTTCCACGTGTATTTACACGGACATGACCTATGTCAGATTTGTCCATGTAAATGCGAGTTTCGTTTTTATTCACATTTTTCATGATGTTGATTTCAATTCATATTGATAATGCATGCATATTCAATTTTTTTGTTGTAAATTCTGTTGATTTTCCATTCAATTGCTTGATATGAAAATATTAGGCTATCTCTCTGTCTCGTATTTTTCTTCTCATAATCACAATCCAACATATGATCGGAATTGTTTTTGTATCGTTTTCAACAGGTTTAACATCATCTTCTCCACGGCGTTGATAAACCCAGCATAGAGGACACAGAATTATTTTTTTTTTGCCATTATTATATTCATAATAATTGAATTGAATTTTCTTCGTGTGTACACAATTTAAAGAAGCTAAACAAAACAACAACAACAACATCAAAAAAAACCTAATAACTTACTGATATACGTCATTGTTGTAGCTTATTATATTTAAAAAAAGTCATATTTACCACCTATTAAAAACACTGAATAACCAATAATTTAATGAGAAAAAAAAACAAAAAAATTTAGCGTAGCATTCAAAGTGAGTCGAGGATGATAAAGTGAAAAAAAGAAACCAAAATATTTTGATTTTACCCTGTCAATTTAGAGTCTCGTTTATTATGGTTTGCCGTTTCGTGTTCGTGCGTATGCGACCGCTGTTGCTCGAAAGAATGACGATGAAAAAAAAATGAAGAATTTCCACAGAGTTTTCCATCCTTGATTGTGTATAATTTTAGTCCCAGATTTATGTGTATGGATTTAAGTGTTACATTATTTTTTTGTCTCTCTGTTTTTTATATATGGTTCCTCAGTCTTGCACATCCGAAAAAACAATGCTCCAAGATTCAGCAAATTTACCATTTTTTGTTTCTTAGCTAAAAAAAATGAACTTTCAAAAAACGTTTAGATGTTAAGCAGACATTTGAATGATTCAACAGGCAATTGTATGTACACAAATTCAAATAAAAAATCAATTATTATCTAAACCACAAAACTTAAGCAGTCTCTAATCAAACAAAAAAAAAACAAATCAAACAAAGTGTTTAATTTCAATTGCATTCTAATTTAGAAATAATGAGAAATTCTTCCTTGTCTGGATTCATTCGTATTTAAACATATTTACATTAATAATTAAAAGTTTGAAAAAAAAAATGAAATTATAAACGAATCATAAGAATTCACTTCGCTGCAAATTGTATTGCATTCAAGTGTGCAAATATTTCTTGTTAATTTTTTTTCTTGTATTTTACTTGGATAAAAAGAAACAGATTCGATGTCAATAATCAAAAAAATTAACAACTAACCAACGAAAATAACACCATTTTTGATTATGTTCAGCTCGAAGTAAAAGATTGTGAGCAGCTACAACAAATATCACCAAACATTCATGTTTTTGTGTAGATTTATATCAATTTGGATTGCCAACTGCACTCCAATGCCAGGGCAATGATTTAGTAAATCCGAAGTGAGAATGCGAATATCAATTTAAATGTTATTTACTAAACACTATAGACTTTAGAGAGTTTTCATGCTATCGATGATCTATGTGATTCGCCATTTTTCATTTATTCTTTTTTTTCTCATCCAAATAAAAAAAAAACAAACAAATTCTCTGAAAAAAAACTAAACCGATTGCATTTTTGTTCTTTTTTTTCGGAATAAATTTTTTCTTTCAATTTTTATATAATAGAAAAAAAATCAATTTTTATTTATATTTTTCGATTTTTACATAATTGCGTACTTCCAACGATTGTTTGCCATTCGTGACAAAAGTCATTGAATTTTTCGGCATCCAAAGGTTGAACTTCTTGACATCTTTGCCTTTTGTACGAATTTTTCCACTCAAAAATCCGGAGATAGTATTTGGTTATTGTTTTGCCTGTCTCAGCTCTCTATTTGAACAATACACCTTTTTTTTTAAATGTGTTTAAGGTAGGTGTTTGGCACCAATGGCATTTAAAATGTTCAATTTATAAGCAAAATAATTTGAATTCAATGAATAACAAAAATTTGGGAAAAAACTAATTTTCATATTCTTTTCGTTTCGTTCAAGTTTTTCAGGATTTTTTTTAAATAAAAATATACAACCAATATAGTTGCTCTGAGAGGAAGTGCCTTGTAAATACAATAGATGGCGCTGCACTATTCAATTCGCTCGAAACTCAGGGTATTTCTTTCCAAATGACTTCCTTACTAATAGCACGATTATCCTATAAAATCAACCGAAGTGAAATATAAATTGAGAAATCACAAGAAGATCAAGGGACGCTGAAAGAAGAAAAAAAATAAGCTATTGTTCTTTTATACACCTAAACTGTCGATATTCATCCGTGTTGAATGGAACAGGAGAAGAAATAGAAAGAATGGGTTTAGTACGATTCCCGAAGAAAATTGAAGTTGAGTACGGTTCTCAGGTGTCGCTGTTACAAAATGTGTAAATCCTTCTTCCAAAAGTGGAAGAGTGCGTCCAGCATATATGGACTCAAAATTAATAGATATTCATTCTATTTCCGCGCCAAATCTCCGTTCAAAATCCAGTAGCATTGGCGTGACTGATACGCTGTCAAAACTCACGTTGTCACCATTTCACGAGCAAGCAACCAGCCCAAAATTGACATATCAAAATGCTTTGTGCTCGCAAAAGCAAATAAAAAAGAAAGAGACCAATAAATCTAAAAAAAAAACCTTATTCTCGTCTCTTTCATTGTCGTCAAACAAACCGATGATGCATATATGCATGAGTTGTTAGTTTTCTGTTGTGGCGAATCAATTTGATTTACGCTCAAACACATCGAACTGAATCGAATAAAGGAGAAGAAGAAGAAAAAAAAACGTCAGCGCTGCCAATGTGAAAGAAATAGTTCGTAGGGAGTGTGACAGAAATGGGCGATATATCGAGATTGAGATCGCGCGCGAATATATGTGTGTCCATCGATTCATTCGTCCATCATTCTGCCCGTACATAAATCGTGTGCGATTCACTATTTTGATGAACGTGTTGTGAATATTGCAGGTATTTCATTGTTCCCATTGTTTGTGTGTTTGAGCTTTAAAATTCTGATGCGTGTATTTATTGCGCTGGACGGTTTTTCTCTGTGTGTGAATTGTGCCGCATATGTATCTCTTTCGGGTCTGTCCGTATATATTCCGTTTAATTTCATTTCATTTCGTGGCTCTCTTTCGTCGTTCGTGTTTTTTTTTGGGGGGTTTGGTGCTCTGCATCTGTCTCGCCAAATCGATACATAAATACAGACGATAGGGAATTGTGTGTGCTTCAAAATGTCGACATTAAAAGGGACCACGGCACGATGTGCCCATGTGCATGTATGAAATAAACTGAGTGAATGTCTTTCTCAGGTCGACATCGTCGTGTTGGGCGCGTGTGAGAGCGCGCTCGTATGTCTGCGTGAGGTGTCTGTATGTGGGTATTTGTGTGTTTATATGATTCGTAGAGCATGGTGAAATGTTTGTGCCATTGTTGTTTTTTTTTTCCTTCGTCGTCTTTTCATACTACACATCGGATACACTGTTTCAAATCAAATATACGTAGATTTTTGTGTGTGGCCCAACTGTTCTGTTGTTTTCGTCCATTCTTAGACGGAAAGGCGATGTATCAATTTTGATACGGCAGAGAATTTGCAACGGAAAAATAAAACAAAATTTTCATTTTCATTTCGACGACATTTGTGTTTATAACACAGCACAAGTATTTTATAGACAATACTCATTTCGATGCAACGTAAGTGATGAAATAATCCGTGTTTTTGTATCCATTGAAAATTGTTGTTTTTGTTGTGTTGTTGTTGTTTTATTTCATTATTTTCATGTCGTTTCCTTTGGTGTGCGATTTCATTGTGTGCTTTCGCGAATTCAAAGTGTTGTCGTTTTGCGAAATAATATTTTCGTATGATTAATTGGAAGTGTTTTCGTCAAAATAGAGTGAACCTGTACGAACGAAAGACAAAACAAAATCAAGCGAAAATTTTTTTTTCTTCTTTTGTTATTTTCGGATGACAAGCGACAAAGTATACAGCACGCAATTTATCAATATTGATCTCATTTCCACTGTTGCTGTTCCTAGTTCGTTGTTCTGTGTTGTCGATACCATTCGTACTATTGTTTTTTTTTATATTATTTGTTTTGTTTTTCCTTCTTTTTCTTTTAAAATCTGTCTCTCATTTCTTGTGTGTACAAATTTCGTCTTAATTTTCGATATCGATGCGTTATTGGCATTGTTCTGCTGCTGCTGACGAAGGACGGTGTTGATAATTAGATGTGACCAAAAAAAAACATTAAATGCGTGTCCAAAAACAAGTGTATGATTGGTGATTTCAATTTCAGTGTCATTCACGTTTCTTGTTCACATTCGTTTGAGAGAGAGAGAGTGAGTGAGCGAGGGAGCGGGAGACAGAGAGCAAGTGAGAAAGCAATAGAGAGATACAGAGAGAAACCTATCGCAGGAACCGAATCGAAACAATTGCGAATAAGGGAAACTCATTATAATGAGGTTGAACCTGAACAACGAAACAACCAACAACAATAACAGCCACAAATCGATAAAATAAAGCAACTATTCACGGGTTGAACCGGTGCCTGCAAATTTGTATGTTACGGAAACGCTGACAAATAGACAGACAGACAAAAAGAAAACACCTATCGATTGAGATATTCAATGCGATGGTATCTCTCTCTCTCCTTCCCTCTCGCTGTAAAACGCACAAAAATATTCAAGTAACAAGGCGATCGGTTTATTTATTTTTGTTGTTGTTGCTGTTGAGTGTGTGGTTTGTTTTATAATTGGGCATTGTACTGGCCGAGAATGGCGAGTGCGGCGCGTGCGAGAGAAAGAGAGGCGGACAGACAGAGACAGCACCGAAGAAACGAAAGAAAAATAAATCAAATGAATTAATTGGTGTGTTTTTTTTGTATAGTATTTCATTGTTATTGCTGTTATTCGCGCTGTATTCGCCACGATAGGTGTAGCAGCAAAAGAAAGCATGCGGTGCAATACTTTCGGCTGATATAGATCTCTTTCTTCTCGTTTTGGCTTTGAGTCGTCATTCACAATTTTACACTGTCTCGCGAACCGAATCACATCAAGCGATACCAACAACAACCACAGCCACACACACACACAACACCGTATATATTCTGTCGCAAATAAAACGAATGAACAAATAAATCGTATGTCGCCCACAAAATTCGCTACAATTCATTGGTTTTCATTTGAATTTTCTTGTCTCCTACCATTGCATGAAATTGATAATTTATCCACCGTTGGCAAAATCGGTGATCGCAAAGTACACGATCTGAACCCCCGAAAAAATAAAACAACAATCAAATGAAAGAAAAGAAACGAAACGAAAGTGGTTTCGATTTTGTTTGAATGTAACATAACGTACACGCTCAGTGCAGTCAATAACAACATATGTGTCGTTTTGTGTGTCGTGCGTAGTTAATCATCACTTTAAGAATAAGTTGCGTTTTTTCTTTGCTTTTTATTGCTACTTATCTCTTGTTTCGTACGAAAGAAGAAAAACAAAATAGTGGGTGGCTCCACGAATGGCGGCGACACACAGTGGAAAACTACTGTTCTTACGCATCATATTTGTCTTTTCGATTTTGCGTCTTGATAGTATTTACAATCGATTGACTCACTGATTAAAGATTATCATGATTCAAAATGCGATTTGTCAATATTTTTGTGTTGTTTTCTTTCTCACATTTCTTCCATTTTCTTTTTATTTGCAGAATAAACTGACGAAATGAGTGGTGTTTGAGAATTGAGCCGTTTAAAACTCGGTTAAAGTGTTGAAATTCTTCGAAACGAAAGACATTTGAAAATTGTTTTTTTTAACAAAGCTCAAAGAGATATACAGTCAACGTGAAAATATATAAACACAAGTTTGAGACCGTGGATAAGGACTCGTGTCAGCTGAGCTCCGACATTGATCCCGTTTGAAGTGCACAATTTGAATAAAACATAGCAGCAAACAGAAGAACACACACACACAAACAAACAAACAAACAATAAAATGGGTTACGAGTTGACTCGGTTCCAAGGTGATGTTGACGAAGAACTTGTTTGCCCCATTTGTGCTGGTGTGTTAGAGGAACCGCTACAGGCGGCGGTGTGCGAGCATGCATTCTGTAGGGCTTGCATCACCGAATGGCTATCACGACAGCCCACCTGTCCCGTTGACCGAAACGCAATCACAACGACAAATTTGCGTCCAGTGCCGCGCATTCTCAAGAATTTACTAGCCAGGTACGGAACGCATCCATTCATTGGCTACAAAAGCCAAATTTACATCAATTCTCATTTGAAATTAATTTTCTCATTTTTTCCTCTCTCTTTCTCTCACTCATTCACCCACACCATTCAGACTGAGCATATCATGTGATAACGCCATTTATGGATGCACACAAATTTTAAAATTGGACGCATTGAGCAATCATCTGGAAGAATGCGAGCACAATCCAAAGAAACCGTTACCATGTGAACGTGGCTGCGGCTCAATTATACCCAAAGATGAATTTAAAGATCATAATTGCATTCGTGAATTGCGTGCGGTGATCCATTCGCAGCAACAGAAATTAGTCGATATGAAAAATGAAATCAGTGATCAAAATCTGTTGATAAATGAATTAAAGCGGGAATTTCAATTGTTCAAAGAGCTAATGCGAGCGATGCGAGTGTCAAATCCAGCGATGAGAGCAATTGCCGATCAAATGGAACGCGACGAAGTTGTACGTTGGAGTAATTCATTGGCACGTGCACGTGTGACACGCTGGGGTGGTATGATTTCAACGCCAGATGATGCTTTACAGGTAATTTTTCACGGTTTGAATGAAGCATACCGCTGCATGCATTCCATTTAACTTCAGTTTCGCTATCAACACACGCCAAGCTTTGAATCTGAGAATTAAGCCACAGTCTAAATGCGCTGCCAGTGCAACGGATTAAGAGAATTGCGTGGATTTTTAGCGCGTTATGTTACTGTTGCTGGCCATTTTTAGACTTTTAAATCACTACACTGTCTAATGCATCGTTTTACATGAGTAATACTGAAAGTAATTGGTTTCACTTCACTTTTTGTTCCTTCATTCCTAACCAACAGATGATGATCAAACGTGCACTATCCGAATCCGGTTGTCCGCCACACATTTTAGAAGTATTAATGGAAAAGTGTCATGAGAGACGATGGCCACCTGGACTGAATTCACTGGAAACACGACAAAACAACCGTCGGACGTACGATAACTATGTGTGTAGACGAATTCCAGGTATGCAAACATCAATCGTGGCCAATCGAACAAAAAGAGACAAATTTTTTTGTGTTTGGCTCATTAATCAATCAAATGTTCACACCGTAATCCGCTCTAACATGTTCAAAATTGCATTTCAGGTAAACAAGCCGTACTAGTGTTAAGCTGTGACAACCCGCATATGAGCGATGACGTAATGGTCGAACCAGGATTAGTGATGATATTTGCGCATGGAGTCGAATAACCAGCCCAAATGCAGCGCAATCCAACACAGAAAAAAAAACAAAGAATCGACAGAGATTAGGTTTTTAATTCTATTTTAAATATTAAATTCATTGTTTTTTTTTACATTTATTTTGAAAACAAACAAAAAAAAAACAAACGAAAAAAAATATGAGAGAAGAAACACATTTATTGGACACTCAGAAAAAATGTTTACATTTTTGTATAGTAATTCTCAATTGCTCGATTTCATAGATTTAGTCCGTTTCATTCATAGTCAGGAAAAATCACCATATAGAACAGAACATTTCATAGACATCAGTGTTGTTAAATAGGCTGGACAATTTTCCACTTTTGCTTAAGCTGTCGTAAGCCAATACAAATTATCCAGCTGTCGAATGACATTAAACGCATTCATTGCTTATGGTTGGCTTACGCTTACTTTCAGCATAAGCCAGTGGATATACTACAGTGGCGTAAGCATTTCCATCACTGATAGACATGCATCTATTGTTTGAATCGTCTTATTTTCACTGTATGTCTCTTGCTCTCCAAAATTTAGACGATAGCATTTACAGTGCAGATTTGCTTTTCGGTTGTGACATACACTCAACATTACCGCTAAGCACATTTTGTGAAGAATTCAAATTATTTCTTCGATTGCTTGGTTTTATTTTCTTTTTTTTTAACTTGAATTGCTCAATCAAATCCCAATCGAATAAATCGGATTTATTCGTGAGTAGAGCATAGTGCTGAAATATCGTTCGGTGACTTCGTGTGTTTTAAAATTTATCGATATGCAGAGAAATCTCAATGCAGCTTTTCCATGTGCGCAATTCACACAAATATACACATACGCACGAATGATCATCATCCGAATATGGTCCATTGTAAAAAAAAAGAACCCAAAATTATTTAAATTAGATGAAAATGTCAGAAACTACATTTAGGATGAATTATAAGTGAAATGTAAAGTGAGAAACAAACAACAGAACTAAATGAATGCTAAATTAAATTCCTAGTTTAAGTCCATTGTGCTCCCTTAAACAAATAAAGAATTTAAATAAAAAATGCTGATTTTCTTCTCATATTACGAAACAACAACAACAACAACAACAACGACGACGATAAATATTTATTTCGATTTTTTTTTCCTTTTTTCACAGTCATTGAATCATTTAAAAATTAAATGTTTACTTTTCGTCGGGATTTTTCCTTGTGGTTTGACGTTTTAGCGATTTTGTCTGAATGCCCTTTATTCGAAACGGTTTGTATTTCATTTTTACTTTTTTTGCCAACATGCTCCAGCTTACTTGAACGATCAAGCAAACCATTATGCTCCAACATATTGGGACGATCGAGCAGTTTCGCCAAATGTGTGCGTAGTTTTTCCAAATTGGTTGCAAAGTTGGTTTCACGTTTGGACAAATTCTTGATAATGCGATTGATGACAACGGCTGACTGGGATATTTCCATTGTTAAATCAATCAATAGGCTTTCCATTTCGGTGATGATAAGATTTCGCTTATTGATTGCCTGCGACAAAACATTCACTTCAAAGCGATTTTCATCGTAACGCTCATCGATCACATTATTGGCACCGTTCGATGGACCGATGGCATTATCATCGAAATTTTTGATTTTCACGTTGGCATCGAGTGTCGTGACTTTGTCATCCGTTTGATGGTTACTGTATTTGCGGCGCAACAGTTCATTCCATTGATTGATTTTCTTCTGGATTTCATCGCCCAAATACAGTACATCGTGTTTATACTTTTGTTTATCGAATTCGATGCGTGTCATCTGTTCGCGTACGCTATTGATTTTGGCATGTAAATCGGCCATATCATCGGCCGTCATATGGTTGCGACTCTTTTGTTCCGACAAATCACCAATTGCCTTGGTTAATTTGTAAGCCGTTTGCTTTAAACTAACATTTAACACAAGTATTTGCTCTTGTTGACGACCAATTTCCTCTTTCAACGCATCATTTTCGCTGAGCAATCGTTTGATGTATTTGTTTTTCACGTGGATTTTACACAGCAAATCTTTTTTCGTATCAATTGCCAACGGATGCAATGATGAGTCAGCATCGGCACTGTTTGACGCATTCACAGTACCATCTTCATTGTTGGTTGTGGCCTTTTTGTTGAATACATGCTGTGCAATTTCACGATTTAACTGCCAACCATCATTTATTGAGTAGTTGATTTGTTTTTTTTTTTTCAAATTCCATTTCCATATTGTGTTGATGAGCGTGATGAGGAGGGGAAATAATCACATTAATTTATTACTAATAGGAAATACGCCATATTCTGCGCTGAGAAACCTTACCTCTTGAATGGTTTGAATGTAGTAAGATTCATTGGTTTCACTGCCTTTGAGCAATTTCTTATCGCCAACCGAATCTAACCGGAAGTTATGAACAGAAAAAAAATTGGTTTGCTCAGTAACATGTGAAAAAAAAAAAACGTTTCATTAAACTGACCTTTTCCCAATGTCTTATGTTTTTGCACGTCATTCGAAAGCCTATTGATTAGAAAACGACTCAATTCGAAAAAATTTCGCAGCTCTTCAATATTCAATTCATTCACATCAATCGAAGACAAATGATTTGGAATCGCCTCTAACACACCCAATGTCAACTCATTTGGCGGGATCGACAACACATTCGACCAATCCATTCGATCAATTTATACGTTTTTCGTGGAGATAACTTTTTTTTTACTTAAAATTTTCTTAAATGTACACAAAACTGGACATTTTTCTTTGGTCAGAGATCTGTTCCAATGAACTTTAGCTATGTTTGAAAGTGGTTAATAGTTCCGATGCCATGACGACGAGAATGAGAAAACAAAAGTGTTTGTCATAAGAATGAAATAGCGCGTGCTCGTTTGCACACATACACAAACAGCCACACCGTTGAACCATTCAACTTGAAGACGAGGCAAGGCGAGGGAAATGCACTGGAAATTCTATGCGTTTCTTGGCATTGTGCTCTTGCACCAATTACACCTTTCAGATCGAATTTACCGCAAGCGAATTGAACTGTATGTATTTCAACCGCATTCAATCTGAAACGTTTCAGTTTTTTTTTTCTTCGTTGAGTTTTCTAGTCGATTTGCTTTAAGCAGCAACTTTTGACGGAGCAACCAACAAGCGGCTATGAGTTGCTATAGTAATATTTACAATGGTTTCTATTTCTCTTTAACTTCGATTTTGATTGACATTTTCGAGTGAAGGTCAACTCAGAACATATCTGTACGTGATAATTTTTTTTTTAATTCGGTTCATGTGAAAAGATGTAAACGCACAAAGTAGGAAAACCATTGTTAGCAACTCGAAAATGTATGAAAATTTGTTTTTTTTTTTCGCAAGAAAATCCAACACTTTCGATTTTAACAAATCAAAATTTAACAACTAGTTTTTCGATCGACATCAAATGGAATGAGAATCAATGTTAACTCAAAGAATTATTCGAAAATGTGTAACATTTGGCGCTTGAATGAAATGTATCGGGGCTTTGTCTTTGGCAAAGGCTCTTTGCAGAAGGTTTCGATTACCGTCTTATTCTATCGATTGACATATGCCAAACAGATTATTACAAATCCAATCCATCGATTGGCAATCGAATCAATTTATATTGTCATATCAAAAGGTCAGGTTCTCTTCGACGCTAATAATAACTATTGAAATCTTTTGTAGAACAAACAATGGTTGTCTTAGCACGTAAAAGAGTTTTTTTTCTTTATTGAAGATTGTGTGAGATCTCTCTTGTTATATAATCAAAATACTTTCCAAAAAAATAGACATAATTTGCATACTGTATCGAAAACAGTTCGCCTCCAACTATAACAACAAAAACAACAACAACAACAGCGAACGAAGGGGAATATTTTTTTCTGCTTAACAATTAACATGAACAACGGCATAATTATGAAAAATTCAATCAAAATAAAGACCATAAACCGTTGCGATTGCAAGTAGATTTGGTGTTTCGTAAACGTGAGCGGCAATTTTATCAAGTTTTTTGTCCCATAAACATCGATATGACTCACACAGACCTTGCATTGAATTTTGTACGATGGAAACGATGCAAATCAATTTGTACCTGAGAAGAGAGAGAGAGAAAGAGAGAGAGAGAGAGAGAGAGAGAGAGAGAGAGAGAGAGAGAGAGAGAGGAAGTGTGTGTGTGTAAAGAACAAATCAAGAAAATACCTGTCAAAGTTGAGCTTTCGTACTTGTGCCAAGATGGTTTGGCTCAATTTTTGCACCATTGCTTCAGCGGCTTCGGCCGTGTATTCAAATTCATCGAAGGCAGATTCAAGTACCGTTTTCAAAATACTCTCACATTTCTCGGTATGAAATGGATTCTTCGGTTCTAATCGATACGTGGGCAATAGTCGCACCAACGAATTATGCTGGAAATTATTTTTTTCAATTTGCACAATTATTATTATCTTCAAGACATAATAGAGTGATCATAGACAAAATGAAAGTAATTTTCAGCGTACTCACTCTTGATTCAGTCATTTTCAAAGCGATTTCCGCAAAAAAAAAGGTTGCGCGAGCTGCGAATACAAAAGAAAACACATTGAAAGTGTGTCCGTCAAAATCAAGTGCAAAAATAGGCATCAACAATCAATCTGAAAGCGTTGTAAACATGAATTTGAATTGTTAAGCGCCAGAACCGAAAAATAAAATGCTTACAAGCTCGGCCACTTACAATTCTGTGAATTGAATAGGCAATCTTCGAAAATGCTGAGCAATTTAAAAAGCTATCAACCGTTGGACTATAATTTCCAACCGAAAATTGATTCCAACCAATTAATTACTATCATGACGCACACAAACGCACACACACACAATACGGGATCGATTTTATTATGGCTAACACTGGAAATAGGCCTCTCAAAGTATCGATCATAACCTTCGCTTAGTTTGCAAACGAAACGGATTCGTTGATTTGCATAAAACAATTATTTGCATGATTTATTTGTTGTTGTTGTGGTTTGATTTGCCATATACCGAGGAATCAACGCAACAAAAAGGAAGGTAAAATAAAATCATGGAAATAATCATCTTTTATTATCTGGTTGTGTATCGTGCACTTGAAAAATTGTTTTCTCTCTCACATAGAAAGAGAGAGAGTAAATGATAGAAAGAAAAAAACACAACGTTTTAGTACTTTGAGCGAGGTGTATAAACTTGACGAAAAATCTATTCGATTCGCTTTCGTATGTTTGTTTTTCTTGGTTCTCTTTCGTTTTGCGGCGAGATAAATTGGCGTGAAAAGTGGCAAAAACCAATGGCAATTGCGTAAAATGCATCCATCGATCATCATTCATGATCACTTTTCTGTTGGTTTGTTCACTGTACTTCCATTGGATTTAAGCAAAAACAAATACGTTTTTTTTTTCGTTCGTTCGCTCAACACCAAGTCATAATCTTTCTATGAAAGTGATTAAATAGCAACGCGCTTGAGTAGTCCAGAATGTTGAATGAATGTTCAGCTAAAATGTTATGATTTGATCTTTTCTCGTTCGTTTCACTTTTTCATTTAAAATGACAATGATTTGTTGTTTCAACAAAAAATTGCGTGGTATTTACATTGGCCAGACGCAATAATTTACTCAGAACTTTTTGATGACGGTTTAATCCGATGTCAACTTTAACTCACCTTATAAGCAATTGTGCGACGGTGGAACTGTGTGACTGTGTGTTGTATCGCTGCCAAATTGACTAACCCAAATTCGATTGTGATGAAAATCGAAACTAGATGATTTTGCCCTTCGCGTGCAAAAACCTATATACTTGCCTTCAACTGATTAACATAAGGAAATTGTGTGGATGCGAAAAATGTTTGATCGATAAAATATGTTCATAGTGGATTTTCATCCGATAAACACGACTCGAGCACATCGTGTGCAAGGTGTTGTATATATGTACGTAAACAACTTGTTGATTTCAATTCTCTATTTTTTTTTTTTTAACGAACCAGATTCGTTCTTTTTCTCAACATTCCAATAATATTTTGCAACCAAGAAGAATGTGTAAGACGTAGATATGTCGTCATTATCAGTTTTGGGCTATTTCCATGACTAAGCGCACGGTGAGCGGTGGTAATGGAGTAATTTTTTGTTTGTCGTTGTTGTTTTTTTTTTGCGAATATTTAGAATAAAAATGGAACAAATGGCTGATTCTGAAACGAACGCACTCATATGTGAAGCGAATTGGTTGGAAAACCCCCCAGCTCTGATGACGTTTTCGAATGCTTCGATGCAGATGACGCATCGTTTCAGCGTGGTAAATCGACGCAATCAAGATAGGTACAACCAATTAAACACTGTAAATAAAAATACATTCACATTGATGTGCAAAGATCAAACTGCAACGAAAGATCGCAATGTAAATGGTTTACGGGCATTGGTTGCAGCGAATTGTCAATAGGCATACGTTCAGTTGGATGAAATGAGCGCAAAGTGTGTGTTGTATGTAAATTCTCTGAGAATAGACGATGAATATGGTCATATTGTGATTGTCTAAATGATCATTGAGAGAGACATGCAAAAAGACACACACACACAGAGTTAGAGGGAGAAAGAGAGTATAAATAAACCGATGAAATGATGTTAATTTACAATATGCAACCGTTGCTTTTAATGAGTTGTACACATGCAAATCAGGCGTTTTTATTCTCAAAGTCTATTGTATACATCGCCATTGAAGATCGTAGTGTAAAGAATTCAGCCGTTGAACATAGATCAATCTTTTTCGCATCGATCGTGAATTCCGATCGCTTTCGATTCATACATGTTGTGTGTTTTTTATCCTCTCTCTTCTAGATAAATTGTTTTCGCTTTGTCTGTGCATCAACCGGGTGGCTAGCGAATAAAAACAAACTATAATATCAAACGCATACCAGCACAGCCAGAACGAAAAGACGCATAAATTGGACTACGAAGGAGACGAAGCAAAACAAGAAGTGGTTGTGTGTGTGTGTATGTTTGCAAGGATTTGGTTTTGCTAGCATAAGAAAAAAAAACATCAACAACAAACAAAACCTAACCTGTTGGTGATTTCTCTTCCAACGCCATAGTCGAATATAATTAGTCTGTATGTTGCAAGCCAACTTTAGCAGCCACAATAGCAGCAGCAGCAGCAAGAAAAAAATAACACACCAAAAACGTTCTCTCTCTCTCTCTCTCTCTCTCTCTCATGAAAATACGCAACACGAAGCGATGCGATGAGCAATGACCATTTACCGCTCGGTTATTTTCAATTTCCGAAGCAAGTAAGCACAGTAACACAAATACGTGGACAGAAATAGAGTAGTTTCCACACAGCAGAGTTAAGAGCGCGAAGTGAATAACGTGTGGCGGTGCTTTGCAGCCTAAATACAAAACGCGTTGAAAGAGTAAAGCATTGAATGTAGCATGACTTCAGCACACAAACACAAACGTACCAGCCACTTACAGCGACCGAGAGAGGCGAACGAGCGAGCAAGCAAGCAGCAACAGCAGCATAGCTCTAGCGTTATCGACTTTGTTGTATTGTAAACGGGGCAGACAAGAGTCGAAGAGGTTTATGTTACTGCTGGTTCACTTTTTAAAAAATCGGTTTTTGGCTACACATTCCGTTCGGTGTTAGTCTTCAGTTGTAAGTTAAAGTGTTCAAACGTCTCTCTATATATCTCTCGCGCGCAGTAAGGTGAATCTCGTGAATTTGGAGTGTTGTTTTTGTTTTTTCCGTCTATTTTCGTAGCTCGTTGCTGGTTTCGTTTTCTATTGAATGATAAAAGTATCAAGTAGCAAATGTTCTCGACGTGAATCAGAGCCTACAAATTGAGAGTGTGCACTAAAGAGAGAGAACACAAATGAGAAACGCATGATACTTTTGTGTTGAGAATCGTGCAGTTGAGAAGACAAGCAGAAGAGAAAAAAGAAAAGAAATAGAATCGCAAATGTTATTCGCATTTTGTTTACACACCAATTGAGATAGACTGAAAGAAAGAGTTGTGTGCTACCGTGTGTCAGAGTGTGTTGTGAACAAGAATCTCGGTTCTGTTGTTATTTTCATTTAATTGGTTTCATTCAGTTTTTTTTTTAATTGATAGCCTTCGTGAAACATAATTGCAAAGACTACGCAATTGCAGTTGATTTTTTGTTCAATAATAAAGGGTGGCATATTGAGAATAACATTTGTAAACACGCTCACAAATCTCAGCTTCATCATTGAGAAAGTGATAAATTGAGTGCATTTTTAATCAAGATCCATGTGCTTGATCAATTAAATCCGGGGATTTAGACGAAATTCATCAATAAACTAGGGAAATAAATGTAAGTCCATAAAAACAATTGTCACTTTAGCGGTGGCCGATTATTTCTTCGTTTTATTTTACAACATCGGAAGGAAATGAAAAAAACAATCGCGGTACAAATTGGCCAAGCGTGATGTTGCTACGATTAACACTATAAAAAATCGTCGCGCGACACACAGCAATATAACACATCATTTGATTGAAGGTGAAAAAAAGAGAATAAGCACATAATTTGAACCTAATACAACTTTTTTTGCGTAAAACAACAGCATACAAATTCAACAATCGACAATTAAAAATGTGTGAGTGGCACATCGTCATTTCGGTGATAAGTAAATTGGACGCGTATGCAAGTTGTGTGTTGATTTGTTTGCTGCTTCCAATTTTTTCCCCTACTGCTTCTTTCCCTTCGTCTTCATCGTTTCATTCGTTTTAATATTCTCAAATTGTTGATATTCAAATGTGCTTGTCGATTTTACAAACTTGGAATTTGTACATATACGCGGCAGAAATGATATTGATTGGTGTTTTCGAGAAAGAGACGATTGAATTGGAAAGAATCAACACAAACAAGCGATGATAGTAAACAAGAGAGAGAGAGAGAGAGAGAGAGAGAGAGAGAGAGAGAGAACGGGTTTTGAATTTCATTTTGATTCTATGTATGTTTTTCTGGCTACTCCTCTCTATCTATCTCACGCTCTTGCCACTTGATTGCAGTCTTATTTGATATGCGTGTAATTTTAGTCTCTCTGATATTCGATGTCAACATCGATGGATTAAACTCCGAACAAAAACAAAAAAAAAATCCGAAAAAAATAACAAGAAAAAGGAAAAAAAAAAACTTGGCGATGTGTAGTGTGAAAATGTTTGTAACTCTTCTCAATCGCATTCCGTTTCACAACCGCAAAACAACAACAACGACGACAACAGAAAAAGTGAGCATCAGGAGTGTGTACTCAATCGATATATAATAACGATCATAAATGATCAGTGATAACGATCGAAATGGGTGAATTGCATTTTGTGCAACGTTGAATGTCTGTGTTCGGCTCACACGTACGCCGTATGTTGCAAATAACGAAGAAAAAGAAAGAAAGAAACAACGCAACGCACACTGAAGACCGATGCCAGAGGAAAGTTTTGCGTTTATAATTTGTTTAAACTGCACAAATGACTTTTACACCGATCATTAGCATTAAATCATAGTGATTAAGAGTCGGAATTGAGTCAGTGTAGTTTAGGTATCTGTGAGGCTAACAATCAGCGTTTACTTTCGTTGGAGCAAAGCCCATTTCACATGTGAAATGTTTTTGTATGCTAACCGTCTGTTGGGCTGTGGCCATCTTACGGAAATGGTTTTATTTTAAAAAGTCTTTTGATAAATTACCATACATAAACAAACAAGTTTTGATGTCAATAACAACTTAATCAAATGCATCGTGGATTTAAGGTACGAAATTGAATTGCCGCAATTCACTCACACAATACGCTGCTTCTGCGGATGCATTTCATGAATCAATTCATAAAATGGGATCATTTTTGAAGCCGATCGAGCAGCGGTTAAGTGCTTTGACACAACACATATACACACACCACGGTAATTGGATATGAAGCCGCTCTCGATTTCCACCGCCAATGCCGGAGCAGAGTGGCTTTGTTTTCTGTTTCAACCTGTTTTCAAAACCGCCATATTTGCAGTGATATCATGATCAGCACTGGTCCATAAAAAAGAAATGCTGATGGATTTATTGCATTTACTTTGTCTGTGTCTGTGTTTTGGTCGTTTTTTTTTTGGGTTACACTGCAAACGCTTGCAACGCATGAGATCACAATTACGGTGCAAAAAATGGAGAATAAGAAAGGAAAGAAATGTGCCACACATGACTTTTTTTCTGTAGGTATGGCATGATATCGCCCCAGAAGTGCATACTCAACAACCAAAGAAGAAATTGGCTTAAAATGTGTGCCAGCATGGTCTGAAATGCCATGTGCTGAATGCAAAACAGCAAAGCGATAATACAAATTACAGAGCAGATAATGGGATCGAGCCACACTCTTTTGCCGACCATTTTAACCTCAAACCTTTTTTCTGAGTCAACGAAAAAAGAGGGTTTTATAAACAAAACATATTATTCAGGTGCATGTTTTCACTCAAAGTGTGTGAAAATGTTAAAATGCGCCACGCATGCAAAAGACCAATGTGTTGGCCACTTTTTCGTCTTTGATTCATTTTGGTTTGTGAGGTTCCTGAAGGCCGTATTCTATGTGTGTGTGTGTGTGTGTGTTGACATCAATTTCACACGGGGTACATTACATGTAACGCAGACACATTCAGCTGGCACATTAATTGCCACTCATCGCAAATATTTCGAAATCCACAGTGCGGTTCTCCCTCTTTAAAAGCCATGTCCATTGGCTTCGTCACCATCAAATCTAATCGCATACGATTTTTTTAAAAAGTAAATTCAATTGTGAGCACGCATACTTTGTCGTAATCTAAATGAGTTGTAACAGCAACAACAGCAGCAGCAGCCCTGTCGTGTACCGAATTCAGTGCATTCTTTCAAAGCAATGACTTGTTCACCTTGTGTTACATGCAAACCGTAACTTTGAATGTTTCTTTGCGCACTTGCGAGAAGTGTGCATTAAAAGCATATCATCGCGCACATTAATGGCATTCGGTTGTCATGCCTTGTATATTTTTTTTTTCTTCATCAATATAAATCTTTTCGTTGCATTACTGTTGCTCATGTCGTTTTTCGTCAACCAGCCAGCCAGCCAGTCGGGTTGGATTTGATTATGAATGGGACATGTTCACGAATTACACTCGAAACGCATACATAATGGAAATTCTACTTCGATTTAAGTTTCACTTAAAATGGCATCATCGCTATTGATTAAATGGTGCGCTCCAAACCCAAATGGCATACATAAATATGCACCGTACACATGCTCTGATGTTCCATACAGACGCGGTGGTGGCAGCGGTCACAGCAGCAGAAAAAATCGTGACGATTCTTAGCAGCATCGCGATATGTGTTTGCGGCGGGCTATTGACAATTGAAACTGAATCGTGTAGACAAGGCTAATGCGAAATAAATATGTGGAAAATTGATTGAAAATGAAGTATTGAGTTCATAAATGGGGTTTTTGTGTAGAGAAACGAAGAGCGTTTCGATCATGTTCAAACATGCGATCGAATGTGATAAGTGTTTGTAAGTGAAAAGTCAAAGTGAACCAAATTGTTCGCATTGTTGTTGTTGCCTGAGCCTGGTTTTCTCTGTCTTGCGACATTTGACTCGATTTCCGGGGCTAAGGAAAGCCAAGGAAAAAACAATGCATACACACACGAGGCATAAAGGAAAACAAAGCCGCCGCAATTTAACATGCATGAATTCCAATTTTCCAGTAAACGGACGATAGAAAAATTGATGTTCATTCATTAGCGATATTTGACGTATGTGCAGGTGCACGCAATCATACTACCTACCTACCTACCTACCTCTCAAAGAAAATAACCCACGACCAACGATTTTAATGCCGAAACATAAACATTTGGTGTTTACGTATATGAAACGATTTGACGAAAGTCGAACGGCATTTCGGGCCAATCGAAAGAACATGAAAACGAAATTTAATCAAATAACTCGAATGGTTTGATAGTATTCACGCAATCAAAATGACCAGCACACAAAGTGCGATTCGAATTGCATTTGTTAAAGTGTTATTTCATGAGCATGTCTACAATAACAATTTCGAACGATAAACCGAATGGTTAGGTTATTTTGTGTGCGCGAGGGGAAAAAGGCACAGTTTCTTGTATCGTCCGACTTTTCCACCATGAAAACGCTTCATCACGCTCTCGCACATACACACACAATCACTAATTTATTAAAGAAAACCAAATATCCGCCAAATGACTACTAACTCAGCAACTTAGAAACTCACCCGAATCTGATTAAAATCGACAATAGAGTTCAAACACTTTTGGGGCATTGGTAATGCATGCGATGCGGTGAGGCAACACCACACATTGTTGTCGCCATTGACAGTTTCTTATATCGACCGAATGAAAAAAAAAAATAGAACCGCAATCCATTTATAATACAACAACATGGTCAGTTGGATTTGAGAATGAATTTCTGGTAGTTGAGCATTAATTTTAATGCCGAATTATGTGTGGTTGTCATGCTCAAGGCCGATTCTTTGTTGTTTGCTATAATTTCAGTGCCGAATAGTTTTCTGCAAATTACTGAGTTGCTATTGGCTGCAAAATGGTAGATGGATTAAAACCAATAAGGTATGTATAGAAGAGAGATTTGCCTTTCGAAATTGTGGATAGATCACTTCAGATACGGTTTTACTTGACTTGAGACGGTTTCGACGAAAGGAAGGCAATCGAAACCATTCGATCCAACGGAGAATTTTATCAATTGATTTCAAGGTTCTGTTGAAATGTTAAATTAAGAACTGTCGTTAAATTTTTCGTCATAAAAAGCATATACCGTCGCTAAATTCATGAAGACAAAGCTGTCGTTACGAGATAAAAGCGATTTGTGCACAGACAAATTAAATGCCCGTTGACATTAGATGGAGAGGAAATAATGTAAAAAAATAACGACAAATCGAAAAAAAAGGAACGGGATATATTCGATCTTTGACTTTGTCTTTTCAGATTTATAAGAATTTGTGCGCATTGACATTGAGAACTAAAGTCAAATGAAATGATGTCAAAAATTTCAAAATTTTTTCTTCGTCGCCACCGCCACCGCCATCGTCATCGTCGTCGTCGTCATTGTGGCCGTCGCTGGGTCGTTGATTGACGTTGAAGTTTGTCGCGATTGAAGGCGCGAAATGATTGTGACACACCATATTCTGAGTCGGCGATTGCCATATAGCGATGTGAATTTCCAAATTATCATTACATTTACGTAACCGACATCGAATTTCATGCATCGAGAGGAAACAATGAAGCAGCCAACATGAAATGCAGAAGATACAACAGCGTGTGTAACAACAGTGACGCCGATTGGATGTGTCGCTGCCTTTTAATTTTTATTTGGATTTTCACGTGCTGTGCTTTCATGCACGACACACACGGTCCCAAACAATAGACTGTGATTTTCTGCAGTCTTCTTCTTCTTTCACTTCCATCCAGTCTAGTCGGTTGGATCGGCTAAAATGCAAATAACGAAAACAAAAAGCACAAATCGTGTGTTGGTGTAATGTTTTGATTATAACTATGAATTTGTGCGGTTCATTTACATCGCATGATGAACTGTTGTATGTGTGTGTGTGTGCGGATGGATTGGATGGTAGAAAAAAAAGTGTTGTAATTTCACGTTTGGGCGTAATGCCTCACTTTCGTTTGCCATTCGATGTTGATGATGATGACAACGGCGGCGACTGTGGTTTAATTTTTGCATCATTCGCTTTCCTCTTATTCTACCTGCTCCTCTCCCTCTCTCTCTCTCTCTCTTTATTAATTCTACGGAATGATTCATGTTGATTTGTTTGGATTTGATTTATGCATGATGTTATTGTCTGCCATGCACTATATCTTTTTCAACAACAACCGAATAACAATAACGAAAGAGAATTTACAGCAAAATAAAAATAATGCAAATAATAACAGTGAATCGGTATGAAATCATGGCATAGAACAAAACAAGATGCATTCCGGTGCTGTATGGAAAGTGATTAGTTAATTGGTGCTAATTGTCGACAGAAATTGCAAAATTGAAATAGTTCTCAATTAAGAATTGATATTTATTCGTCATATTTCCAATGAAATGAGTCATCTAATCGAGATTATTTGAGTAAGGCCCGATACTCAATCGCATTTTAATGAAATGTTAATTATTGTATGGAACGAAATAAAAAACAAAAATAATTGCCTACTCTGAAACAAACAACATCGCGATCGATTTCAGCTAACATATTGTCCGTAATTAATCGGATGTGATTATTAGTAATGGCTGGCACATTGAGGTATCTAAAAGTGGCGTCAAATTAATGATTATTTCGGAAATCACCGGCCTGATATATGCACTTCAAGAGGGCCGAACCGAATGGTAAAAATGGAAAATCTAAAATTTACTGTGTCATAATTTAAATGAATAAATAAAAGCAGGCATCAGGATTTGGCCGCATGCCATACCATAGTCCACTCTGCTCGAATCACGAGCTATTTGGAAATAACGGTCGTTCACACAATCGATAAGTGACCATAACAACATGTCCAACCACAACAAATATACACAATAGTTCAATAGACGAAGATATCGGTGGTGTGTGTGTGTGTGTGCTGTGCACTGTTCGCGCGCTGTGATATGACGCGGCATTTACTTAGTGTGGCCACAATTCTAGTGTGTGGCAAGTGATTACCATCATAGTGATGTTCCAGCGCGTCACAGCAACAGAGCCAACGTGTTCAGTACACAGTGTGCGCGCATTGCACATGGAAAAATCGTATATAACAAACAAATGGGGAGCAAAAATAAGCGGAAGCCACCCGCTCACGGCACCAGAGCGAGAGAGTGAAAGAGAGTTCAACAACTTCTGTTATTTTTTTCGGTGGATTGATTGCCATCGGTAGTTCCTCAGCGCGGCTCCCTCTCTGTCACACATAACCATAAATATTATCGAATTCATGATAGCTGCAAGCAAGTGTGCGCCATGCCAATTTGTGTGTTGACCCATTGCTAATCGGAAAAGCCGCTTTTGTATTTTCATCGCGGAGGCGCTATATCTGAATCACTCTCCTCGAAAATGAATGGGAAACGCGCGCGCTATACAACAATCGCATGAACGCGATTTTTACACGGAACTTGTGTCGCTCTCGAGCTACGAGCAAAGATCTTTCATTTGATTAGCAGCAATTCACTTAGTCAATCATCATATATATTTTCCCCCGTTTAAATCGACGAACGATGATGACGAAGACAAATCGAAATTCAGTGGTTTAATGCATACGCACACAAGCATGAGATATGATCGAGTAGAGTAAACCGTTCTTCGATTGAATAAAATTAGCGATGAAAAAGAGACTCGAATTGGTGTTCGACACGATAACGTAAAACAATACAACCTTTTGCTTATTTATGTATGAATGGTTGGTTGTTGTTTGTTGGTTGGTTCGTCACACTCGCGTTTTTAAATTCACATTTCCACTTCGAATCGATGCTTTCGAATCGAGTAAATGACCCTTAGATATACGGGTTTGTGTGTCCGTTCGATTACATCAGCCAGCGTTTGCCATTTTTATCGTCCATTCACATGCATGATTGGCTGAATGTGGCACACTGCAATTATTCTCGCTGAATTTGTAAATATTTTGGCGGATGGACATTGTACACACAATGCGGAACAATTAGTTGGCTTCGACATTTGCATAAGTTACATGGCACACGCATACGAACACACACACACACGGGAAAGGCGAGCCACATGAAGCGATTTTGTTTTGTGTCTTCGATGCGGAATTCCGCATTTCATCGATCGCGATCGACCACCCAAATTCTGAACAATGACAAAAAACAATTTGTCTTGTAAATATAATTCCGCGACGACTTTCCAATGTGATCTCATTTATTTGGTTTGGAATTTAAAATTAAAATCCATAACTCTGTGTTATGTCGTTATATCGATGGCCCTTCATATTGATGTCACTCATTCAAATCGGCACTACCATTCCAAATTTCTCATATTCTTCCAAATTTTATGTTAATTTCCTTTCACACCTTCCATTCAACCAAATATTTAGCTCATTTTAAAATAAATATCCAAGAAAAACCGAAGACACTGTGTGAATGTTTAGTTCTATCAAAATCGAGTTGACATTCCATATCTAACAAAAAAAATCTTCACATTGAATTTACACAAAAAATTTATATGCTAAGTATCATACGCATGAGCTTTGAGCTCGTTTGTTCGATGACTCCATCAATTCGGTCATTCGTCTCTATTCTCTTCAAAAGTGGAAATTTACCGTTAGAGTTGAAAATAATCACCATAAAATTATGACAAATATACTCTTTCGCATCAAAATCAGTCAAAAATACGTATCGCTTAGAATGCTATCGAAAAACAAAAAGCTTACGGAAAAAGAATCCGGTATTTTACCAGAAAGAAGCGTTAGTGAAATGATAAATTGTGTTTGAAAGTTATGTTAAACGATATCACAATCGAAATTTTGGTTAAATTTTTGATTTGTAGTCCAGTGATTTCAATTCTCAACGGTTAAAAAAAGAAAAAGCCAACCGAATTCAAAATTCAACGCCAAAGTCATGTACTCCACCTACAAATGAAGAAAAAAAAACCACGACAATTCGGTACGTTGACATTTTTTCACGCGCGCGCGTCTCCAACGGTTGCAATTCGAGTAGCTATTAGTTTGGTATCAATGTGCGCTCTGTGAATCTTGTATCGTTGTGGCGTTTCAAAGTGAAACATTCCAACTACCGTTCGACTTGATATATCGTCACAACACCAATCGAAATGTGCTAATGCGAAGTGTGCGTGCGTATGGTTAATGATGAAAACCAGCATTGGATTCATTTTTTTTTTTACCAAGAACTGATTTAGATCGCACACTCTTTTGTCACATTCGATTGCAATTTTTTACAATGTATGCGCTCGCGCATCTGAGCGCACGCGGTATGTTTGCCGCACCATACAACAGTAGTAAGCAAGAAATAAGCCAAAAATCAAATTGTTTCCTCGAATTTTGTTGTGTTCCGGTAATTGATTTCGTTTTAAATAAACCAATCGCAATGATTTTTAATTGGTGTACCTGGTCTTTGGATTCAATGCACCGAAAATTGAGCATTGATCAACGAGCCAACGGGTGCAGAAATGATGGTGACATGGTGAAACGAACAAACGATAAAATTGAAAAGTAGGCCATTTGTTTGTATTTTCTCGTCATCATCAAGCTTCTTCGACAAAGCGTATACTACATCTGGGGCGACCAGTGAATCGTTGTAGCTTTGATGAGCCATCAACAACAACGGCGACGACAACATACGAAGATACAATCAATGAAGTAGTCGAAGACAAAAACAAAACGCGGAAAATAAAACGAGTCGTGAAAGAAACTTCATATAAAATTCAGCAAACATTTCACTGTGTTCTAAAGCCAATGCATTATTATGGACTCCCCATGACACACACACACACACAAAGTGATTTTATCGTTGAATTTTTCTAGTTTTTATTGTGCTTGGCACATTGATGAGACAACCATTAAATACAAATGCGATACCGTTTCAATGAAAAACAACCGAAAAAAAATTTCTTGTATAAATTTCTATGAAACCAGTTTAGAACAGACATGTTTTGGAATTTAAATGCACTTTTTCTACTGGCTTTCACTCTTTTCGATTGAACGTTTTGGAGGGTTTGACATTGTTTTCTTTGGATTTTATCCAAGATAAATCGATCAACAGCCAAAGTATGACAGCTCATACAAGATTTATTTGGTGTGATTTAATCGATTGAGAAAAGACTCAAAACCAGAAGAACAGTGAATTTTTTCGATCACATGCAACTAATTTACGTTGAATGAATAAGTAGTATGTAGATGGAAGGAACCATTACAATCGATCAACTTTTCCATTTTTTTTTTAATGAAAAAATTACATCTAATTATGATATTTCAAGTTGGATAGAACGCTCGAACATCGATGGATACGCCGTTCGTATCTAATCATAGAAGAATGTGGTTGAAATGAGAAATGACGACGTTCAAAAAGTATGGAGAAGAAAAGAAAAATGAACTGCCGCAATCATAATCAAAGTTAACCAACTCTAAAATTAGAGGTTTCATGAAAATTCCGACCATTTATTGTCCAAGCCTTTTCTAAAGCATACAAAATACCAATGACCCCTAAGCCGCCCTACCTCTCAATCGGAAAATCCAAATATTGGTTAGTTACCGGCCCAACGTGTAATTAACCTGTAAGTTTGATAAAAGTCAAAGTTCTTGTGAGATTTTTACTACGTGTCCCATACAGAAGAGAGTGAGAGACATGGGATTATTTTAGATTTTTTTCAGGTCATTTTCAAATATCGTTGACCGATTAATAATTCAACTGATTTTGATGAATCGTTTGTTTGTGACATAAATAGCTGTGCACGTCATGTGTCGAGAATTGAATTTTAAAAGATTCGATTGAATATATCAACGTCGATGATGAATAAGTGAATTGAAAAATATGCGGAACGCAACCAAATGAAAAAAAAAACCAGCCAACAAATGAAACTTTTTTGTGATGGCCTTTAGCACATTAGCGCAAGTTATTTGTTCACAGTGTGACTCATTGCAAATTGTCCGTGTGTGTTTATGTCGTGCGAATAATTCAAGACGATTTATCATCTACATTGTGTATTAATTAAATTCTCTGCGTTGGAATCGTTGAAATTGGCCACCGAGCATGCTCTTTAATTGTCCAACATTTATGATATAGTCGCTGTGGCGGCACATCTTTTCGAAAATGAATGTTGATTTTAAAATGCGTCGCATACAGAAGCAAGTGGCTTTAAGCAACACAATAAACAAACGATTATTCATTAGAAACGACAGACAGAGAGACATGTTGGGGCAGTAAAAGCCAGGTATAAATCAAGGCGTGCACAAATGAAAAGTAAATCGGTTAGCAGAGTCAAGACCAAGTTCAGCACAAACAGTATCAACAATCAGTTTTATTTTCTACGATCTGAATGAACAGTGTTTGCATCATATTTTTCCTTTGCAAGAGTAAACGAGCGGTGAATTCCCAGCTCAAGTCAGTGCGATTACGTAATAATAAAAAAGCAGCAGCAGCAGCACTTATATTTGATTCAATTTTCAGTATATAAATATTTTATTCAGTTCATTTATTCAGTTAATTTCATGCATAAAACACGTGTATTTATCTGTGTGCATTCGTGCGAAATTGTATAACAATCTGAAATGGATTCATATGTCTTCCATACGGTTTGAAATCATAAAATGGATTTTGATGATGTGTTTTTGTGTGTATTTTGCCGCATATTTTTCTATGGCCATTCGTTTGGCTGCTTGGTTTGATGTGTTTTTTTTTCTCGGTAAATACAGAGAGCAAGCTCACGACCTTATCACGGCAACAACCATGGAATGCACACCTTGATCGCATTATAAGCGGGATTGAATGCACTTGTTTACGTTAGAGACGTAAAGTTCACATGCTTCAAATTCATTTCAATAATAAATCGAATTGGTTTCAATCGGAATCGATTATATGTCAATTCAGTGATCGTGCATGTATTTGATTTTGAAACGATCAAATATGCCATTAATCAAATTGGATTTGAGCAGGCAGCGGTGAATGGTTTTGACGACCAACATTGTCGGAAGTGAAATAAACGCTTAGTTACACGATTAAAATTTCATTAAATTTGGCTAGCAGAGGCGGTTTAAGTGATTAATTGTCAAACTTGTTCCAATCTTTTATCTCTCTATGTCTCGTTAACGCATGACCATGGAAAAAGTTTAAATTCAAATATGAAAAAAATATTTCCTAATTGATGAAAAAAAAACAGCGATTACTATCAATTTGTATCTCATGTCATATTTTTAAAACTCGGTAATTTGAATTGTGTATGCATTTCCAGCAATTACAATCGAATTACAAAAAGAATAATAAATAATTGCACGTTAAACACAATCAGATAAAATAAATTACGACACATTGTGGATTCGTTATTTAACGCTTTTAAAACGAAGAGAACAGCGATTTGGACGATTTTCCATTTGAAAATGGCGTTCGAATGGTCATTTTCCAGCAAGTTTACTCGGTCAGAATTATCAAAGTACAAACAAAACCAGGACGAAAATATAACATTTGAATTTACACCGTTTGTTCGTTTGTAATTACAGAACATTTCGTTTTACAAGCGTTCAACTGAACAATTTTCGGTGATAAGACTTCGGAATTGGCTCCGCATTTCTTTTCTGCTATTTTTTCTTCGATCGAAAATTTCACAGTGGAAGAAAACTTATTAACTTAGGTCATGATTTTGAAGAAAAACAAACCATCATTACTATTGAATTGCGCTCTTTCAAGAGGCGTTTTGTTCAACTACAGCATATATGTTGAATATATTCAAGTGTTTTCTTTCCATTTTTTCTTTCAAGTATGTATTGTTTGTGTACAACATGACAACACAACGCATGAAAGACTCTCCAACGAAAAACACAGATCACTGAAATGAAGAAGTAAATGTGTTTCGTTCATTGTGCTGGAAAATGAAATGGTTTTCATTTGCTCAAGCTGTTTATGTTGCTCGATTCATTCGGATAGTACCAAAATTGGCCCGTCAAAATGAGTGTTAGACGTCATAAATGACTTCCTCAGATTCCATAATTTTCCATCTTTTGTCTGGACGGCATTCAAATGATGGTTGTCGAAACAAAAGGAAAAGCCATAATTATCGCATGGTTTTGTGCACTCATGGTTTTGTGTACCAAAATACAATACATCACACTTGAAAATGCTCAAGAATTAAAAAGTATCATAGACCAACTGGCCGACTGACTGACTGGCTGGTGTGTGACCATGCAATCAAGAGTGACCAAAAATCACTCTGAAATATGAATTCAAACGATTTTTTTTTTAAACAGCTATCTCATCAATTGATGCAAAAAATCGTTCGTTAAGCCGATGATTGATGATGATGTAGTTCGATATCTCAGGCGTGAATGCTAATAGAATGTGTGCTAAACCAATTCCGAGTTAAATTTTTGGTTATAATTTCAAATGGAAATACAAACACACACTCACTTCATCTGTAAATCAATGCTGCGTATTTTGATTTCATTTTTTTTTACTTTGATCATTTTTGATCATTTCACATGGACTTCAGGGCAAACGTTTTCTTTCACACTAACAATCATTGTTAGTTTTATCGCCGATGCCTCTTGATTTGTATTTCTTTCATCATTTCTCTCTCTCTCTCTGGGTGTGTGTGTCTGGTTTTTTTTTCTTTCGAGACCATGATCTCGCTCTCCGCACACTGTGTGTTCGGTTTCAGTGTGTCAGTGAATGGTACCAATGGCAGAAAAAAAATGGTTTGGGTGTTATTAAACCGTATATCGAAGTGAAAAGTGTTTTATTTACGGTGGATATTCGTATAATAGTTTGTTGTTGCTGCTGCACACGTTGCGTTAGATAATGGAATTCAACGAGATGCGATATGCTTGAAAAGTGAAAGAGAAATGAATATATGGAGCGATTTGTGGGTAATAGATTGTGACCGACAGCTATTCATGCGATTGGTTACAATTTTTACAAATTAATAGAAAGAAGAAAAAACAGCACCAATTTTGAAATGTATCAATTGAGCGGGGCCAACTTTTTTTACAACAAAATGAGCAACACGACATATCACTTTCCATCTCACTAAAATGATGAAGCCAGAGGCAAAGTGAAATGTCGACGACATTTTGTAACTTTTAGATGACAATTGTGCCCGCGCACATGCTTCGTAATTAATTACAATTATAGTCATTCGCGAAAAAAAAAAAACAGCAAAATTTGAAGAAACAAAATGACGATTGCCGTTGGCTGCTGAATACGTTGAATTGATGTCATGGAAATTGATAGAGTCGTTGAAAAAGCCGATTATTTAGCAAAGCGAAGCCCAGTAAACGGTTTTTAAATGTTGTAACTTTGTGTATTTTTTCCCCTGTTGATCATTGCTATTATTCAAGCACATTGTTTGCAATCGTTTTGACGAGCACCGGTCGAATAACACACACAAAAAGATTATAAACTACCGCAAAATTCCATCTAAAACCGAACCGCAGTTGGTTTTGCTGAGAAGAATAGGAAATGTGAAAAAAAACACTGAAATGCTTCTTTGAAGCTGTTTATGTCTTTTGTTTTTTTTCAATGCGTTATGTGAGTGACGTGCTTATATGTTTTTATTCACACTAAGCGGTAATCAAGCATTTTCGCATTAAGCATATTTTTGTGCTCGGTGTGAAGGTCGATCGTTCAGTGCGTGTGCACAGGTTCACATTCGCGTACGTGTTAGCATAGCGCTCAAATGTTTGATGCCATTTATTTGTTAGTCACTTGGCCAACGCCGCCAAGATGATTAATGCGACAATGAGCCAAGCGGATTTTTTGTTTCTTGATCGCAATCATTGAATTCAATTAAAACGTTCACTCCGTCCAACCGCAAATATGCTAAACACTGTCATTTTCTACGTTCTATTACACACACACTGGCGCCACGCACAATTGCAACATGATTTTGTATCGGTTGTGTGCACGTGGGGGCCATGGATATGACGAAATTGATGTTTAAAATTGTAGTTCCTGTTCAAGCGCCAATTTTAGCAACCAATCATTTGAGCGACTTTACAACGATCATTCTCTCCTTTTGTTGCTCAAGTTTATTGATCTTTTGCCGTTGTTGTACTCTTGCCATCAATCATTTATATCGGAAATATAGGTGCTTTTGTTGGTTAATGTTACCTATTTGGTTTTTTCTCTTTTCATTTCAGCACACATCAACATGTATCGTACGCAAATTGTGGTCATATTGCTTGTAGCATATAGCTTTCAGCCGATCATAACACTGCCTCAAGGCGCTCCAGATTCGGTGTGCCATTCGCTGTTACCATTCCATGGGGGCGGCATTTTGCCATCTTCATCACGACCACCGTATCGAATAGTGCCACACAATGTGGCCGTCAATCAAGGCCAAATCCTTCGTGTCGAAATCGAACCACAAATACCGGAACTCACATTCGGTGGTTTTATGATTCATGCACGAAATATCAATCCACCATATCAAGTGGTGAGTATCAATGATCAAATTGACTTTCAATTTTACTTTCAATCTTAAACTTTTATTCTGACTTTTAATTTGAGTTATCGAATTTTAAGGTTCGATTTTT
The DNA here is from genome assembly GCF_009176505.1 of Sitodiplosis mosellana. Lineage (NCBI taxonomy): Eukaryota > Metazoa > Arthropoda > Insecta > Diptera > Cecidomyiidae > Sitodiplosis > Sitodiplosis mosellana. The sequence goes on along the minus strand of NW_022601432.1, from coordinate 4,284,395 downwards.
GCCTAAAACTTCATAAATTTAATCACATTTGCATTTTCTTCAGGTTGGCCGATTTGCGCCGCCAGCTGACAACCAAGCCAAACTTATCAACTGTGGTGGTTTTGACAACACTGCTACACACACATCACCATCACCAAAATCGGGTATTTCACTGCAATGGCAAGCACCATCGGACTTTTTGGGTGATATTGTGTTCAAGTAAGTAAAGATTTTTTTCTTGTTTCTTTTTTTCTACGCAAAAATATGGGGAAACCCCACTATTCTTGTTCTGATTCAATTATCTCTGAATACATTCAGAGGTACATTCTTTTGTTGCTGGGATTCAAAATTTGGATTAGTCATGTTCTGAGAGATATTTTCCGGATTGCTCGCGGGTTTCGAAAAACCTGTTCCTTTTTGTTACTCAAAAATAGTTTTATTTTCACTCCTTACGTTAGAAATTCAACGTTATTTTTAACTTAAAATACAAATATTTTTTTTTTCTTCATCTAACAAATAGTGCTACAGTTGCTCAAGAATATGCCAAGTTTTGGGTTGGTATCGAATCGCCTGTGATCAATGTTATTTCCCGAAATGTTCCAGTACCAGCGTATGGCCGACCAGTGAGCCCATCAACCAGACGGCCACCATACAAGGAAGCCATTCCCAACTATGTTCCAATCAGCAATGATCAATATGTAAGTCAATCAATATTAAAAATTGAAAGCAATGCGACTAACATCGAACCCATTCAAATCTAGGAACGTCAATTTGATCCAATCTATGAAGGATGCGGTGAAACGAAATCATGCTTTGGCTTCCCAGATGGTTGTGTCGATTCAAAATCATGTCAAACGGTTGCCACGTCAATTGTTCGTGGCGAACGGTATGAATTTGAAATTAAATCGAGTCCAAGAGATAATCCAGCCTACGTGGCGGTTGCATTGTCCAATGATGACAAAATGGGTGACGATTCGGTGATGGAATGTGTTCCAGAAGCTGGCCAAATTCGTGCATACACATCTTGGACAATGCCACGTCCAAATCTTGGCGTTACGCGTCAAGGAGTTGTATGTGAATTTTTTGCAATTTGATCCAATTATTAGTTGACAATTGATTGCATTTATTAAATTCCAACGATTTTATTCGATTTCAGCCACAAAATATGATCCGTCTTTTGGATGCCTCGTATGTCGATGGTGTGATTTACTGTCGAATTTTGCGTGAACCACGAACAAATATCCTCGGCAATAACTTCGATTTGATAAATAACAAATACCACTTGTTGGTTGCATCGGGTAGCAGTTTGAAACGTAAGTTTTTCAAAATCTCTACATCGCCACAATATTTCTTATCAAATTGGATTTCAATACAGCAAACAGTGTTGGCTATCACGATATTGGACGCATTGCATCTGGATCTCCAAGCTATTTAGCCGATGTCGGTGTTTTCGGTGGAGCTTCAAAGTTATTCTTACGCTTGCATGCTGCATTTATGATAACTGCATGGATTGGAACGGCTTCGATTGGCATTTTGCTAGCACGTTACTTCAAACAAACGTGGGTCGGAAGCCAGTTGTGCGGCAAGGATCAATGGTTTGCTGTAAGTGTCACAAGAGAGAAGAAAAAAAAAATACAAACGTTCAAATTAAATTATGCCATCTCATTTTAGTGGCATCGAATGTTCATGATCCTAACATGGGCATTGACAATAGCTGCATTTGTGTTGATTTTCGTTGAACTTGGTGCCTGGTCAGCCGAAGATAATCCACATGCTATTCTTGGAACGATAACAACAATTGTTTGTTTCCTGCAACCATTCGGCGCTTTATTCCGTCCAGCTCCAACTTCCAGCAAACGTCCCATCTTCAATTGGCTCCATTGGCTTGGTGGCAATGTTGCACACATTCTTGCAAGTAAGTCTGCTGTTCATAGACATTATCTCCAGCATAATCAAAACCATATTCGTTCAATCATTAAATTTTTTTTTTTTCATTTCCTAGTTGTGACGATCTTCTTTGCCGTGAAATTGACTAAAGCCGAACTCCCAAGTTGGTTCGATTGGATTCTCGTTGCATTCGTTGCCTTCCATGTGATCGTTCATTTGGTGCTTTCGGTGAGTTCACTGAAATCCATACATTGCACGCTTTTATCGCTTTTTCATGCATTTGCTGGGCAAAGTTCTTCAAAATCATATCAGAGAAACCATTTTTTTTGGATCTATCAATGCGAAGAATACCAAGTACATGTATGACGAATTCATACACCATTCTTGAAATGGCTTGAATTCACGGATGTAAACCATTAGCTTTTGCGCAAGTTTTTTTTTTGTCAAAATCAATTAATATTAGCGAAAAACTAATGGTTGCCATCCCTTTTTGTACATAAATGTTTGTGTTGTTCTGAATGTGGCTTGCTTTTGCTTTTCTACTTTCCACACTGTATTTTGTCCTCGTGTTTATAATCATACATTTCCATGTCTTTCAATTTTTCAATGGTTAATTTTGTTACTAATCACCCTATCCCTCTACCAATCATCTGATACATGCACCAATGTCCAAATGTAATTATCATTAGATTTTCTCTTGGATTCAGATTTGTGGCTGTGTCAGCGAACGAAGCGCTCAACGTGTCAACAATTTCCCAATGGCTGATATGTCACCATCCCGAAGCAGTATGAAAGAGCGCAAATTGGATGCACCGGTAAGCGACTTGCATCGATTGGAATGTTCAAACCTCTTTATTCTCAAACTCATCATCATTGTCAATTTGGTCATGAATTAATTTTCTTGATTTATTTTTCTCTTTACAGTTCTCGGGATTGCGTAAAATCATTCTCACGATTTATTTAGTCATTGTGATAATGTTCGTGGTGGTTCTCGTATTGATTGCTGTATTCGCACCAATTCAAGATGCCATTAAATCACTGCAAAATATGAGTGAAAACTAGTTCTAGCCATAAACAAAACAAAAACAAAACAATCGTAAATGCATAGTAAACATGTATACACTACTAGATCAGATATGATATTATCGGTTTAGATTCGCTGCAAGAATGAACAATAGCTTTACAAACAAAAAACCCAGCAGCAGTAACAGAAGACATGGCAAGCGACACCATTGAAATGAGTCGCATATTTATTTCTAAATAATGATACACCGAAACTAGAACAAAGACCTGTAGTCCGTATACCGCATATTATTTTACTATGTCTCTATCTTTTTCTGTCTGCATATCTCTCAATCACTTTCTCTTTTTTTTTTTTTAAATCATTGTCCATGGGACATCATTTACTATTTTGAAATGTGCGGTCGTCGTCTCGAATATGTTTGACTGAATGAAAGGATTTTTTTTTGTGTGAAAGCAATGTGTGCGTGAGTGAATGTAGTTGATCGAAGAATTTATTGTGTGCTATATTTTTCACCGTCCAAGCAAAAGCTAACTTATAACCAAAATGCACGAATAAATTCATTTTAAGGACGACTTTAGCTTTTGTATATGTGTAATATTCTAATTGTAAATTTAGAACAAAATAAAAACTATTTAAATAATGCAATGAATCATTTCACACATTCGTTCATTGACGAGAAATGAACGTGATGAAAGACGCTAAAATATACAGGACACTAGAAACTACGAGAAATATATGTGTAACATAAAATCAAGTTGTTTTATTTATTTTTTTCTAGTTTGATCATTGAAGGAAGCGGATTTAAAGAGGTAAGATGGTTATTTACAAAAAAAAATTAAAGTTGATTGCAGTCATCGATCGAATGGAGACCGTTCACAATTCGACATATTCTAATGAAGACCAAACCGTCCAATTCTTTGAAATCCATTTTTAATTTTATGATAAATGACAATTGATATTCTAAAAACCGAGTACTATTTCGATGGAAGCGAAATTGACCAATATTTGATTATTGAAGAACTCAGCCGTACAAAGAATAAGCGCAAATGATAAAAAAAAAATGTTTAATCTCGAACGACTTCAATTCTTTCGTCACTCATTTTCAATATTATTCTTCCAATAAAATCAAAGTGCCTAAAACGTTTTTTCAATGTGAAAATTCTTTCGAATGATTCAAGAAAAGACAAAGATGACATAATCACAAATATTCAGGGAACAACAATGTTTATTGATGAAATTTAGTTTTATTTTGCATTAGCATTTCAGTATGAACATCCTTTGAATAGCTTCTTCATAAATTTGCATCAATAATGTTAGGTATACAGGTGGGCGAAATCGCTATATACTCTCTTACTCAATCATTTTTAAAATGAGTAAGTTTCGACCTACTCTCATACTCATTAATACTATGAGTGACTACTCTTTGAGTAAGAGAGTATATACTCAGAGTAATTACTCTTTGATTTTGAGCATGTCTCGACATACTCATTTTTTTGTGAGTTGAACCGGTGTAATTTGACAAGTGACCGTTCATCGTGACGTTGCTCCAGTTCATGGCTCATGTGATGGCAAATGCAATTCAATTGCGTTGGCGCAAAAATATTTGCAATATGATAAATACACTTGTCAACATCCTGGAAGAATGCGATCCTGGAAGAAATATCATTGAATTCAAAATGTTGTTGAGTTAATTCTTTTTATATTTCTATTGGTAAAATAATAAACAAGGAGAGTCAAATATAAGGCTCACCAACAAGTAGTTTATCGTTACAATCTTTTGCTGTGTCCTTTCGACAAACGTTTTCATAATTAACACATCGGTCAATAAGTCCCGAGCCTAAGTAGGAAAACAACATTTTTTTGCCAAAATTCAATTTTATTCATCAACATAGTCCCCTTTTAGAGTGATACAATCATTCCAACGCCTTTCTAGCTTTTCGATACCAGTTTTGTAGAACGATTTGTCCTTGGCCTCAAAATAGGCTTCAGTTTCGGCAATCACCTCCTCATTCGAGCCATATCTTTTTCCCTGGAGCATTTTTTTGAGATCGGCAAAAAGCCAGTAGTCACTGGGGGCCAGATCTGGAGAATAAGCCGGGTGGGGAAGCAATTCAAAGCCCAATTCATGCAGTTTGGCCATCGTAACCATCGACTTGTGACACGGTGCATTGTCTTGGTGAAAGAGCACTTTTTTCCTTGCCATATGAGGCCTTTTTTTGGCGATTTCCTTCTTCAAACGCGTTAGCAATGCTATGTAATATTCACTATTGATGGTTCTTCCCTTTTCAAGATAGTCGATGAATATTATTCCGTGCGCATCCCAAAATACTGAGGCCATAACCTTGCCAGCTGACTTTTGTGTTTTTGGGCGCTTTGGTCGACTTCCACCGGCTTCTGTCCATTCAGCTGACTGCCGATTTGACTCCGGAGTGAAATGGTGGACCCAGGTTTTGTCCATGGTCACATAACGACGCAGAAACTCGTTCGGATTGCGCTTAAAAATGGTCAAACAGCTCTCCGAATCATCGACACGATTTTGTTTTTGTTCCGGTGTCAACAAACGCGGCACCCATTTCGAACACAGCTTTCTCATGCCCAAATGATCATGCAAAATTGTGTACACACTGCCTTTTGATATCTTTAGGATGTCAGCTATCTCCTGCAATTTCAGTTTGCGGTCGGCCATAATCATTTTGTTGATTTTTGTGATGTTTTCTGGAATAACTGCCTCATTTGGCCTACCAGAGCGTTCAGCATCATCGGTGTCCGTACGACCACGTTTGAAATCGGCAAACCATCGTTTGATGGTTGCAATTGATGGAGCAGAGCCCGGGTAACACTTTTGAAGCCATTCCTCAGCCTGAACGGTATTTTTACCCATTAAATAGCAATGATAAATCAACACACGAAATTGCTTTGAATCCATTGTTTTGAAAATTACAAAAGTAGCGTCACTTAAACCACTGTAACTAGGTAAATAATAGTCCAAATGTCATGAAATTTTGACAGTAATCTTTTGAAGGTTGGTACTTTCGAAAAATCATGTGGATATTTCATTAGTGGCGCCATACGGTGGTTAGGCTCGGGACTTATTGACCGATGTGTTAAACTCATACATTTCAGGTCTCTCTCATTTCAACGAAAACTGATTTCCTTATTCAATTATTTCCAAAAACAAAAATAGACTCTTTTTTTTTTGCTAAACTCAAAGAAAAACATCGGAGTAAATCATACATGAATGAAGAAGGTGTGTTTTGATATGTGATAATCGTAAACTTGTTGTAAAAAATTGTAGCAAAATACGCATAGCAATCATGAAAATGAAAATTGATAAAGAGCCTAATCGAGCTTTGTACATTCATTGGATGACATCAAACTGTGTAAAATAAGAGCGAAAAAGACTAATTGGTCTTATCACGTTATTTCTGACACATTTTAAGGTGTGTTTTTGGCATTCGGGCTTTATCAGTTATTGTTTTGGCTGTTGATTTCAAAATTAAACCGATTCCTATCAGACGATAACTTGGGTTGCATAAGCGCAGGCGCTTTCATTCTAACCAAATGTTCTATTTCATCGAAAATCTTGGTGGATTTCTTGCTATACCGTCTAAATAATCTTGTCAAAAAGTAAATTTGGCAGATTATTACATTTATTTCAATTTTATTGATTTTTTTCTCTAAAATTCAAGTGGTGAAAAAAAGATTGGAAAATATTTGAACATGAAGCATCTCCGAACCAAAGACCGAAGAGATTAGTGAACAAAGTACGTGAATCGAGTGTATGTGTGTACGCGACATTCAATACACAAACGTCATTGTTGACGTTTCAACAGTGTGCGTAGTTATAATATTGGCAACTGGCTAGCATAACGAAAACGAAACAAATATTTTAGATTGAAGCCGTCTGTGTGTTTCGACATTTGATTCGCTGTGTTCTAGGGGCAAACAATCTATTTTAACATTTTCAACAACTTGAACCTCAATTTATTTTGATATTATCCCAATTTAGTTTTTTCTCCAATTAAAATTTAGACCTTGATATTAAATCATCCGATAAAATGTTATCAATTTTGGGACAGGTACGTACATTGAACTACTTTTTTTTGTAATGCCAAACTTTCTTATTTTGATGATGTGGGTACAAAGTTCAAAACATAAGAAACACTCGTTTTTTTTACCGTAATATTTTCATTTATTGACATAACAGTTCAAGCCGAGAAAAAAGTGTAAATCTTTGTGATTTATTTCGTGCTGGTGTCGTGCAAATGAATATTTCAGAGACATTTTTTTTGCTGAAATTAACTCAAACAAAATCACTTTTATTTGCATGAATTTACATTGATTTTAGTCCAACAATAAATATGACGGCTTTGTAACAACTTGCACTTTTTTTGTGCACACATCAAAAACCTATGTGAAACAACAAAGAAAAATGCTGCTTCGAAACAAATCGATTGCGACATCTGATTAGAATATGTTACAAAACAAAAAAAAACAGAAATTCTCAATTTAATTCTTTTCTCTCCGTATTAATAGATTTTACGTCAAAACACTCGAGTGATCTCTCGTTTGACCAAAGTTCAATGTGCAAACTCGGTGCGAAGCATATCGTTCGAGTTGAGCGACGAGCAAAAAGAGTTCCAAGATGTTGCGCGTAAATTTACACGCGAAGAAATCGTGCCGAATGCACCGAAATACGATAAAACCGGTGAATATCCATGGGATATTATAAAGAAGGCTCATGCCATCGGGCTGCTCAACAGCCACATTCCAGAGGAGGTGGGTGGATTGGGATTGGATGTGATGACTGGTTGTATTATTGCCGAAGAGCTGGCCTACGGTTGTACTGGTATTAAAACTGCATTGGAAGGCAGTGGATTGGGTGTAAGTATGACGAATGATTTAATTTTGATAACAGTCGTTCGGGCTTTGCTACGGCATCACGCTGAATACATTTTTTTCCTTTGATACAAATACGACAAATGTCAAATTTACGCTACAACGATTTTCTTCTCTCTTCTGCAGCAAATGCCAGTCATTATTTCCGGTAATCCGGAACAACACAAGAAATATTTGGGTCGTTTAATCGAAGAACCACTTATGGCTGGCTATTGTGTTACGGAACCGGGTGCTGGATCTGATGTCAGCGGCATCAAAACAAATGCTGTGAAAAAAGGCGACGAATACATTTTGAACGGACAAAAGATGTGGATCACCAATGGTGGTGTTGCCAATTGGTATTTTTTGTTGGCCCGTACAAACCCAGATCCAAAATGCCCGACTGGAAAAGCATTCACCGGCTTTATTGTTGAACGTGAATGGGAAGGTGTGACACCAGGAAGAAAGGTATGTTCGACCTGCTGTGCTAGGCTCTAGTAGTCCATTATTTCCATTTAAACGTTGATTGCTTTCTCTTTTCTTGCTGCTTGAAATTTCTTTGTTTTGATAATTTCAAAATTTTCATCCCAAAATGAAGGAAATCAACATGGGTCAAAGAGCATCTGACACTCGTGGCATCACCTTCGAAGATGTCCGAATTCCAAAGGAGAATGTGTTGGGCAAAGAAGGTGATGGTTTCAAAATTGCCATGAACACATTCGATAAGACACGACCACCCGTTGCGGCTGGCGCCATCGGCCTGGCACAACGAGCTTTGGATGAAGCATTGAAATATGCTCTTGAACGCAAAACATTCGGAACACCAATTGTTAACCATCAAGCGGTGGCATTCATGTTGGCGGATATGGCAATCGGTATTGAAACGGCCCGTTTGGCCATGTACAAATCGGCTTGGGAAACAGATAACGGTAAACGTAACAGCTACACTGCTTCCATCGCCAAATGTTATGCATCTGAAATTGCTAATAAAATCGCTAGCGACGCTGTGCAAATATTCGGTGGTAATGGATTCAATACAGAGTATCCGGTGGAGAAACTGATGCGTGACGCAAAAATCTATCAAATCTACGAAGGAACATCACAAATTCAACGAATGATCATATCGCGTGCTTTAATCGATGCTGCCAAATCGAAGGCGTGAATCTGCGACCATTTTAACGATTTCAATCATGCTATATTTTTATAAAAGAATTGTAAACACCCAGTTGTATGGTACCATTCGCTCTAAACGTAATTGTTGAGAGTTAATATATTTAATAAAGATTTTTAAAAAATATACCAAATGCTTCGAAGACAATTAACTCACGTAATTTTCCATCTGTTCAATTATAATCCCGTTCGAAAACCTGAACAATTTTTTTTTTTTTAGAAAAAACACGGTTTATTTGAAATTTTGGCGTTTACATTCTTTTATGAATAATGATGATAAATGATTAAGAATTTGAATGCGTGTTATCTGTTGAAAATGCGCCAGAATACTCTCGAATGTCACATGAAAGAGATTTTGTTGTTGGTGCAAATCAATCATGCTACAAAAATTGATGATTTTACTCCAAATTTATGCAATGTTTGTTGGACAAATTAAATTATGATAAAATTTAAGAAAAACAACTGTGTTTTTTTTTCTCTTTCAATGAACTTTCATGTGTTTCAAAAATTCCAGTTGCGCCTTTGCTTCGAGTTTGGCTAAATTTTGGACGATTGGTTTCAATTGTTCCACGTGATCTTGGTAATTGGTTCCTTTGTTCTGTAATTTCTCTCCGTAAACGACTTTTCCATCGAATTCGTTCACTGGCACCTGCATATTTTTATCAACCTGTGTAATCGTGATGTTGAGATGGTCTTCGACTTCAGCAAGCATCTGGCGATAAGAAACATTTCGATTAAAATTCGTGAATGGAAATAAAAGGATCAAGAGATTTTACATTTTTCTCGTTGAGCCATGTGCAGCATCCCTTCGGGTGGTCAGTGATCAAATTGGTATTCCAACAGTTGCGACCGCGTGACGAACACCATTCGCCATGATACCAAACCTTCTCTGGCACACTCGAAACCAAACTGATTGCAAGACCCATGCGTTCGGCTCGACCAACACGACCGATTCGATGGACGTAGTTTGACTTTTCATCGGGCAATGTGATGTTAATCACTGCAGAACAAAACGTAAATGTAAATTTGCGGAATTTTTTTTTTTTTTTTCATCAAAAACCAATTCAATCACTTACTGAATGGCAATCCGGAGATATCGATACCTCGGGCCGCTACATCGGTACAGATTAAAAATTTGCGCTCCTTATTTTTGAACATTTCCAAGTTTTGCTTCCGTTCTTGTGGCTTTCGGTCACCGTGCAAGCACACGCATGAGTAATTTGCAGCGTCAACTTGTCGCAAGTATCGCTCTAAATTATCGCAGTCCAATTTTGTTCGGCAAAATATGAGGGCTCTATGGGAGAAGGGAAGAAATGTCGTAGTTTAATTATCGATTAAAATTTTCAACTTTGGAAAATTTCAAAAAAATAAACTCCACTACTTACCGATCCATTTTGTGTTCGTTGATGGCCTGAACGCAATAGTCACCTTTTAGCATTTTTATCGCTTCCGAGAATGTTTCCGGTGTGTTGAGCCCAGGTCGAACACCATCTTTTGCATGCACACCATCAGTTTGGATGTGACGACGTAAATTGTGCCAAGTGGTGTCTTTCTGTGGATCAACGACACAAACCACATGATGAACGGTTTCGGGTACAGCATCCTCACCCTTCAAATCGATCCAAGTGGGAAAGTGCATCAGTTTCTCAGCCATTTTCTTCACTTCAAACGAATGCAACGTGGCACTGCACACAATCATTTGCAAGCGTTGCAAATCGCTAGTGATTTTCGGTATTCTCTTATGAATATTCTCAATTAAATTGCCATAGTTGGCTTTAAGCAATCCATCAGCTTCATCCAGTACAAAAAATCGGCAATGTGTTAGCAATATTTGTTCAGAGTTGATGAATTCTTCGAGTCGACCGGGTGTTGCAACAATAATATCGACACCATTTTTCAGTGCTTCCATTTGTTCACGAATCGGTACCTTTCCAATGACCAGCAGCTCTTTGATGTGCGGTTCTTTGAGATATTTTTTAAACTTATGAATTTGTTCGAGTGTTTGTTCGGCCAATTCTCGTGATGGTTCAATGATTATTGCATGCGGTGCGTTTGGTTTTGGTTGAAGCGGTTGCTGTGACTGTGATTGACTCGCTGAATTTGCCTTAATGTTCTTTGGCTCCACCTTTGAACAGGCAACATACCCTTGTGGTGCATTGTACTTGAACGGTGCATCGCCAAAATTGAACAAAATCTCAGCATTTTTCAAAACAACAGCCGGGTAGAAGGTCTCATTTCGTAAATTATCGTTTATACGAAAAGCCACTCCAAGGCTAACGCCATTTTTCAGATACGAAATTTCATTTCGTTCGAAATCAAGCAAACAAGTCAGCACATCATTTTTGCCAAAGGCTTCGCCGTAGTCGTCAAACTGGCGATTGTGTGACTTTTTACCGGTGCCACCAAAGCCAAAACTAAAGCGATCTGTTCCTAAGTCTAAAGTAGCCGATTGAGTTGACCAACCGACACGACACAATCCTTCATCGCAAATTATTGCTTCGAAAAAGTATTTGCCTCGATTTCTAACACCAGCCGTTGCACGGCATCCGTGCCAGTCTTTGAACTCACGACTTTGACACCGTAAACCATCCGGTGCTATTGCCATCGCGTTGCCTCGATCATACACGGACATTTTCCAGGTTAGTTCACTGCTGCTACCACCACTGACCGGCGCATTTTTATTCTTGCCATCACGAATATCGCGCAGCGTTTCCCAAACGGTTTGTAGAATGGGCAGACAAAATGCTCCCGTTTTTCCACTTCCAGTTTCAGCTGCCATCAAAACATCACCGCCGCCAAGAATCAATGGAATCGCTTCGGCTTGCACGTCAGTCGGTAGTCTGAAAATAAAATGAATTTCGAAAAGTTTTTTGGCATAAATAAATGTGATTCTTTTTTGGGAATAACAACGTTGGATTATAATTGATTTTTTCAGACTTACGTCCATTCCATTTCCTCCACAGCCTTGGCAATTTCAGGCATAACGCCGAATTCTGAAAGAATACAAACATTCCGAAAGGTTAGCTGAGTTGTATGCCGATTTTACACATAAAAACATATGAACATTTACCTTCAAAGGCTGTCATCGTTACACAAATACTTTCGTCACTTTAATTTGAGACAATATTTAATCAATAAACACTGGAATAAATGGAATTGCTCGATTCGTTGCTCCTCTTTGAGGTGGATGTCGCAAAAAACAAGTGGATTCGATGCGGCAAATTTCTACGTGATTTTCGTTGACGCAACATTCGTACATTCGTGCAATGACAGAGAGAATAAAGTGTTTGTTCCGTTGGCCATATACAGATGGCGGCACGTGTATAGTATCAGTTTGACATTGTTCATGACATTTGAATCCACTTAGATATTATCGGAAATTCAAACTCAATTGAAATATTGAAAACAATCGGACAGAGTGAATTTACAGCAAAAAAAGCATCTGAGAGAAGAAGAAAAGGTAAGAGTTTTCATTGGTTTATGTAACTTGAAGATCAATCGTTAACTTTTTTTGCTTCTTTCCACAATTTTCAAGACAAAAAGTTGAAATATGAGTGCAGCACACGAAGACAGCGGATTCGATATTATAAATTGGACAGATGAAGCGGCCACAGTGATAAGCGATGTAAAAGGTCACGTTCGACAGATTTCCATATCAACCACTTTGCCATCAACTGAACTCGAGATTTACCTAAATTGTGAAACATTAGAAGCGAAAAAGTTCACCATTCGACTGTCCAGCGATGGATTTCGAATTGTTAGCAACACATTCGACCAAATCGACGATTTAAATGGATTCCCATATGAAACACCATATGCACTATTGAATGAACTTAGTCCAGCTTACACCAATTCCTTTGGCAACGAACTTAGCAGAGCATTGTCTAATCTTGAAGGAAGATGTGATTAATCCATTTTTAATACCAAAAATTTGAACCATTCAAACTCGCGACAATTTTTTACATACGCTTTTTCATACGATGAATTTTAGTTTTATAATGTGATTGATTGTATTGGAACGTTATTAAGATAAATAAAATGGTTCAGATGACTAAAGCCGAAACCCAAATCAATGCTGTGTGAAAAATCAGAAAAAAAGAATGAAAAGAATTCCTAAAAGTGAAATGGCTAAGTCATCGATGACATCTTTTCCAGCATGTACCAATTGTTTCACTTGGACCATTGGGCAATGTTTACATTAGAACTGGAGGATCTCATCAACATCGCTTGACTCAGGTTGACTGTTGCAAAGCGAGTATACCCAAAACATTAGTTGAATGGAAAAAAGATGTGATTTTGCGTTTCCATACCAAGAGTCAAAGTTACTTCGAAGAGTTTTGATTGAAACAATGATAAAATTAAATTTTTCATTCATAAACATTTGATATGCGAGTACTCTTTGTATCTGTATAAATTTTACTACGCATTTCGAAATGTTATGATCAATTTTTGCCTCCCCTTTTCATATACATATCATTTTAAATGAAAATATCAATTTAATCAATCACTTCCATATAATTTAAATAAAACACCATTTCTCTTCTTTTTTCAAATATAGTTTCATTGACATTTTCTATAAATAAAATTTTATTAAAAATATCTGCAAAAAAAAAAAAAATTAAATAAATTGGAAGAAAGATATGCTCATTTGTCGGTATACTTAAAAATTGCTTTAAATAAAACTATTTTACATTCGTTCATTTCATTCTTCTTCTCCTTCTTCATTTTTATCAGTACAAATAAATTGAGTTGAGATTTCCTAGTTGCAGTTCGTTAAAGTTCTGTTGTAGTCTCGGCTTCGGAACGATCCAAACCGTTCAAGTACATAAAATTGAAGTCATTATAGTCACGTTTGCTAAACGTAACATTTTCATTGCATCGAGAATGATTCTGACCGTCAAGAATCCTGTGTTTGAACAATAAAAGAACGTCAAGAATTATTCAATTGTTAGCAATCTCGGAAAGATACTTGAAATTTTGAATGGAAAATTGAAACAAAAAAAAAACAGTAAACAAAAATGCGTTGATTGCATCAAATACCTTGAGTAATAGTTTGACACTGGCGATACGTCATGCATATTATCCTGAAAACTAAGTCTCGATCCCATCATTCGAGACGCTTCAAATTGAGCGGGTGGCGATGCTGGTATCCGATTATTTCGCCCGAGCGTATTGAAATTATTTTCATAGGTTCGTTCAGTATGATTTGATCCATAACTGCAATCATCATGGAAATGATATACATTCAGTGGCGTACGAAAAAAAAACTGGTGGAAAAAATTGCAACTTACCCATACTGACTGCTATTTCTATGTGGCTTAATTCTTCCTAATGTGAGTGAACCTATGTTTAAGTGATCATTAATGGCATTTGGTGCAATGGCATTCGATTGCAGTCGCATGTTTCGGCTTAATGTGCTCTCCTCATGCATATTCGGGTGATTGTTCATATTGCGTTGTACTGTCGACATTCCTGCTGTTGTCGCTGACGAATGGGTTGGGCTATTTCCGCCTGGTGATGAAAAATAGAAAACAATCGAAAAAAAAACATAAATTATTAGACTCAATCAAGTTACGACATGTGATCAAAGGAATGTATCTCACCATTTTTCTTATGTGTAATATAGCTGACGTTGTCTAAATTAAATGCATGATTCTTTGAGCTAAAATCCAATTGTAGATCGTCGACTTCGTCATTGTTGACGGCCATTGCGAGCACTTGAGTTTCGTACTCTTTCAACTGTGACTGTGTGTCGCTGTGCTGTGAATTCGGCCGACTGCTCACCATCATCGTGTTCATGGTGTCATAATTTTTGATGCTTGACGTTGTATTTATCGAAGCGGCTGTGTATTGTCTCATGCTTTGTTTGAAATTTGTGTACTTCGCCCACGATCTGCACATGTAGATGATGCCGAATAGGCCAAAAATCAAAATGAGCAAAGCAACTGCGATCAGTGTGTATGGGAAAACGTCACTTTTAACAATGACCGCCGTTTTTGTCTTTTTTATTTGATCATCACCACCAGCAACGGGACTGAAAATGCCCTGGGCCGTGGCACGGGCAATATTCGATGCTTCGTAATTGATGTCAGTTTGAGCAATTTTCTCGAAGAATTGCGATTGGATGAGTGCATCGTTTCGATCCAAAATTTTCTCCGTTTTCGGATCGATGATATAGAACCAAACATCCGTTGCGTCTGGGTTTTCCTCCATCAAACCATTATCATTCAAATATTGTCGATTGCTAAAACCTTCGATCATTACAATGTTTCCATGGGATTTCTCCGCCAGCAATTGCTTCAGCGAGTTGGAGTGGACGCGCAACGATTTTGGTGGTAAGTCCGAAAAAGCAAGTGCCAACCGATTGGCATCGGTTAAAAAGTTTATCACAATTCGAGCTTTAGTTCGTTTCGTTTTCTCGTCCATCAAATCGCCATTATTGTCAATTGCCTCGGTGAAAAAGATCAGCGGTAGTTTTTGAACGGATTTCAAGCTGCGTTGCACTTTCAACACACCGGTATCTTCAGCAATAACAAAGTAACTGCTTGGTTTCGAGGAATCATTCAATGAACTGTCATCGAAGATGCGATACTTGATTTTTCCATAATCGCCCGAATCCTTATCGATCGCCTTCACTTGAAGGATTGACATATCGATAAAAGCTTCCGGCTGCACTGTCGCATAATAAGTGTTATTTTTGGCATTCGGACCCAAGCTCGACTCAATTATAAACTCTGGAGCGTTATCGTTTTCATCCAACACGGCAATGGTGATTTTTGCTAAATTTTTCATCGGATTAATGTAATACTTTTCCGATGATATCGTCACTGTTAACTCGTATTGCTTTTTAATTTCATAGTCTAATGGCTTTCTCAAGCTGATAACGCACGAGTTTTGAATCAACGTAGCAACGAACGTTTCACTTTCATCTCCATGCGTTACTTCGCATTTTAAACGCAAATTTTGCTTTCGAACGTTGTCAATGTTTGCAATTTCTAGGAATTTTATGGTCGAATTCACACGAATCGCTTCGGAAATGCTGCATTTATAGGCGTCCATTGAGAAACCAACATCAATCATTTCGGTGTGTCCCAAGTTAATCGGAGCCGATTCTTTGTTATAATAAACGGTATTGTTTACTGCCTGATCGTCATTGTTCATGTGTCGCACAAATACCGTCAACGATGTGATGGCGGCCAATTGTGGTTCGCCCAAATCATAAGCGCGTACATCGATTTGATATTCCGTGTCATCGTCTTTGCTGAGCAGCTCTTTGATTTTAATGACCGCACTTTCCGAATCGATTTGGAAGTAAGCCAATGCTTTACCACGGCCAACGATTTCATAGCGCACGGCATTGCCTGGATACGAGCCATCGCCATCGGTAGCTTTAACTTCGGCCACTTCACTGCCAATCACCTGATCGTCATTCAATGTTATTGGTCCCAAAATATGCGTAAACACTGGAGTCACATCATTTCGATCCTCGACCATAACAACAACGCGTACAAAATCGCCCGTTTGATTTCCCACATTTTCAAGTGTACCAATGATCAATTCATGCTTTTTATCGGCTTCATAATCTAAATTACGGATTGTCTTCACTTCACCAGTTTTTGCATCTACTTTAAATAGATCGCTGCGACCGTCACGTAACGCATATGTGATTTGCTTCACCGAATCCGGATCGACGGCTTTAACCGTGGTCAAATGATAATTTGGTATATTTTCGGGTACTTTCACTTCGATCAAGGTATCGGTGAATGTTGGCACCTCATCGGGTATGTCATTGACGCGAACTGTCACCATTGTCGTACCGATTCGCGGTTCAGTAGCTCCATCCTTTGCCGTAATCATAAATTTATACATGGATTTGGTTTCGTAATCGAGTTTCACTTTTGTTCGAATTTCACCGGTCGACGCGTTGATTTTGAACGGTACATCTTCGGGCAAATAGTATGACACTTTTGCATTGATCCCTTCGTCGGCATCGTGCGCATGAACAAAACCAACAAAGCCATTTTCACGGCCTTCATCCACCACAAACACGTACGGATTCATTTGATCATCGAATTCGGGATTTTTGTCATTGATATCGGTCACCTTAATGTTAATGGTGGCACTGCTCGACAAACCGCCCGTGTCTTCAGCACGAATTATCAATTGATAACGCGTTAAATCTTCACGATCCAATTTCCTACTGACCGTTATGATACCATTGTCATGCATGCTAAATTGCCGCAAATCATCACCGGACACAATCGTATACGAAATGGTTTCATTCTCCGGATCTTCAGCATGAACATTTACAACGGACGAATTAATTTCAGCACCCTCACTAATTTGCACTTCATAAACTGGTTTTGTGAATTTAGGCGGTCGCAAATTTGGACCAGGTGTTACATAAACTTCGACAATCGTTTGTGATGACAGCTGACCGATGTCTGTCGCTTGAACCGTGATGCTATAGTGTTCACCCGATACCAATTTGCCTTTGGTTTCAATCACACCGGTTTTTTCATTGATCATAAATTTATTCATTCCATTGTTTGACACGTGATAGATTGAATAGGTGATCACTGCATTTTCACCTTCATCATTGTCGGTTGCTGTGATTTGAGCGACGAAACGTCGGTTTTCACCAGCCTTCACATTAACCGGATCGTACATTTGGAATTTGGGTGCGTTATCATTCTTATCGATCAACGTTACTGTCATACTAAGCGGTGCACTGGCCGCATTTGAAGCTGCTTCACGAGCTACCAATTGAAATCGATACACACCCGGATTGGGTGGATCACGATCTAAACCTTCCTCGTTGACGGTCAAATAACCAGATTTCGAAATGAGGAACGATGGCGTTGTTAATTCAAAAATATACTCTGGCTTTGGATCGGCCGTATTTAAATCTTCATCGGTGATTGAAAATAAGATGGGTTTGCCGTTTGCGTTCAACACTTTCGTTCCAATCGATGAGTTTTCATCAACAAAACCGACAACAGCTGTTGCATTAATCACCGGTGGACTCGTGTCCATTTTCTTCACTTTAATGGTTAATTTGGCTATTGTGAAGCGCTTCTGTGGCGAAACCTCTTCAGCCTTAACCACAATTTCAAATTCATTTGCCACATTTGCCTCGACTACTTTGATATGCTTTAGAATGCCCGTACTTTCATCGATGGCAAAATACTCGTTATAGTTTGATGGCGATCCTTTTGCAAACGAATATCGAATCGGTGCACTGATCGTATCTAAATCTACGGCTTGAATACGTTCCGGGTGAACGGGTAGAACACCTTGCAGCACACCAACCGAAACCGATGCCGTATACTCGGGATTTATACAGGCGCCGTCAAGTAGAACACATCCACTGCAAAAAGAACAAGTAGTGAACGAATTTAGTTCGAGTTTTATTTTGATTCCTATGGTATTTTATCATAGAAGATTCGTTTTGATAGAGAAGAAGAAAAGGAAAGCTTCTTCGGGCAGAAAAAAAATTCTTCGAGCAAACAAAATTCTTGAAGTGATACATACCCATAGATAAAAGATGGATCCAAGTCATCGGAATCTTGAACATTTATCACAACCGTTGACGTTGCCGTCATTCGTTCTGACACATTTCGCGCTCGGTCCTATTGAAAGAAGCAAAAGAAATGGAGATTCCATTGAGTACTCATTTGATAAAGACTACCTAATGCTTTTTAAACATCGACTAAAGGTCGAATTTGCGAAAAAAGATCGAATTTTTGACAAAAGTTCTAAGAATTTAAGAGAAAAATTCAAATTTCAGGAAAGAAATTTATGATTTTCATTCTAAAAACGTTAAATTTTGCAAAAATCTTCGAAATTCATTCGAAAATCGACGTATATTTCCCGTTCATCACATTCGACACATACCGATGCAATGACGGTTAAATAGTATTTCTGTGTTCGTTCATAGTCTAGGCTTTTTGATAAGGTAATTTGACCCTGATGTGGAAACGGAATGGAAAAAATGCCATATCCATCGTTTGCTGTGAGCGTAACTTCGCTGGTGTAATTGTTCGTGCCTTCGATGATAAAATATTCGACTAATCCATTGACGCCAGCATCAATATCTTTTGCAGAAAGATCCTTGAAAACGGTCGTTCCAATTTGGGTCGACTGAAAAGAAATTCGTCGTGATGGCGAAACAAAAACCATAACATTTCAATTATGAAATTCAACACATAAAAAAGCGGTTGTTAGGCAAAGAGCTATAATCAATGCCAAAACAATACAACAAAACAGTGAACAATCGAAATGGATTTGCATCGGGGAAGAAAGAACAAAAAAAAAAGAAGTACCTCGGGCACTGTTGTTTCGTACGGTGTATTTTGAAATACTGGAGCGTTATCATTGATATCGGACACGCGCACTATAACTGGAATATTTCGTTTTCGTCTTGATGATCGGATTGTGCATGAGACCTAGAAACAAAATGGTGTGCAATTCAAATAAACCCAAACGAAATTTCCATTATTAGCATGTTTTTTCTGTGGTTGTTTCCATTGCGGAAAATCGAGTGCAGACACAAATGTTTACCTGAAATATAATATGACTAAGGTTTTCAGCATCACGGTCAAGTGGCTGCAGTAGTTGCAATGATTTGCCATTGAGCAAGAATATTGGATTGCCTTTGGCAAAGTTCAATTCTAATGCGATTTCCGTGTATGGATCACCGAAAATGGGTAGCTCGGGCGGAGTTGTACGTTGATCGATGACTGGTGGAAGCGAATGGCCGATTTATTTTCGGTTCAAGCGGTGTTTGATTGTGATGGTGTTGATGGCACAGACAGGATTCGGTTGATTTATGTGTGAACGACATTCGAAAACGAAAGACATGCAAATAAAAACAAAAGTGAAACGGAACAAATCGTAAATTAATGATATGAACCGGCGATATCTATTCAAAATAGCACTCTCGATCTTCGGTTTTCCTTCTTCTTCTCCTACTTATTCTTCTTTAAATCGAAGCGAAGATTGAAACGTGCAAAAAGAAAGCGAAACAAGTCAAATCAAATCAAAGCCACATTGAAATGGCATACAAAAAGTTGTAAAACTTACAATTTTCACGACTCTCCTCGATGTCTAAGATGATGTTCGTTTGGCCAGTTTCTACTTCGCATAGTTGATTTTTGGCCCATGTGCCAATCGTTGCTCTACATAATAGTATGTTTAGTGATACCAACAAAGCCAACCAATGAATCTAAAACGAAATGGAAATGAGAAGAGAGAAAAAGTGCGGACAGAGAGAGAGAGAGCGAGAGGAAGAGACAGAGAACAGACACGAAGAACATGAAGATAAATAAATTCGATTTGCATGTCAATTTGATTTTCACCCGGATTGAGAGCACAAAACAAAAATAGCCAAACACTTAATTACTGATATCGCCAATTTTATCGTTATTGTCATTTAAATCTTTCCACATGACAAAGAAAAAAAAATGATCAACCGCATGTACTACGCGAACAATTTGGATGGGATTTGTTTTTTTTTCTTAAATTCCCATTGAAGGTAAAGAAAATAAAACGAAAAAAAAATCTGAGAAAATATTAAGCTGAAAATTGAAACGAAGCAGAAAAAAAGCGAGTGAGCGGAAATGAAATCAGGTTGACACACAAAAATATACACAACAAAACAATATGTTTATTGAGAAAACTGAACACACAAAAAAATATGACAACAACAAACGACAATCGCAAGACAATCAGCATCGTCCAACGGAAGAAAAAAAAAGCACACACACGAACCCGAAAAAACGTAGACAATGAATTGAATAATTCATAAGATATGAAATATTATAATTTGTCATTTTCATTCGAATCAAGCAAAGATCTGTTCGGTGGGTAAGATTTTTTGTTGCAGAACCAAACCAAGAAATGATATACACTGGAGAGAAGAAGTGAAAAAAAGACACCAAGAATGAAAAACGACCATTTGCATTTGAATGTGCTCTGGACGAATGTGCGCATGGTGGCGGCGGCTTATTTTATGAACGAAACACACGAACAACACCAACAGCCACAACATAAACTGAACAGAGAGAGAGAGAGAGAGTGAAAAAAAAACAACACAATTTGATATTTACGTTTGTTTCGGTCGTCATTTCCAATTCTCAGCCGTTTTTATTTGTCTATTTTTGGTATGAAATTTTTCGACGATTAATTGCACATAAATTCCATGACATATTTCCTTCATTCTTTCTATTTCGGATTGTCGTTTGGACACAACCGAACAGTGCGCGCACACACACACACACACACACACAGAAGATAGAGAGTAATTCGTTCTTTTACAAAAACCATGTGCAAAAAATATCAATGATCATATAGCTCCTTTTTTGCTCCATCATTAAATGCAGAAAAAAAGTATTGCACACACAAAAATCACAGAAAACAGCACAACGGCAACAACTAACAACGAAAAAGAAAACTTCACGAGTTAAAAGAAACAATTATCGAAAAGCGAGGATTTTCATTAGCCATACACTTGTACGTGCACAAACTGTAAATGTTTGCAAGCCATTTGCAGCGAGAGAGCAAATAAATATGCTGTATATTACCACAATAAATTCGATCCGTTCGGAACGAGTTTGGGTTGGATGTGGCTGGTTGGAGAGTCACACAAGCGCGCGCGAATGTTGCTGTTGCGATCGAGAGAGTTTATAATGTAGCGGGATAAAGGAACGATTCAACTAGTTTTTACGCCAAGATCTTTTAACAAATTGAAAGTTAAAATAAAATCAAATGTGGTGTACAGCAACAATAAAAAGCGCAAAGCAGCGCAAGCACAATGCAAAAGATCAGCGTTATGCTCAGCGCGCGTACATACACAAGTGATGAAGAAAGAGAGCCCGAGAGATGAAAATAATAACCGCAACAGTTCTTGTGAGGTTGCAGCAAATCAATAACAATAATAACAATAAATCGAAAACCACAGCTCAAAATATCGAAAATTAAACGCGCAACCTCATAAATGGCTATTAAAGCAGTGTGGTTTTCTTCCTCTTCTTCTTCTTCTTCTTATTTTTTGCTCTTGCTGTCTTCTTAGTGTGCTTAATAATTGTATTTTTGTGTATAGTATAGGCGCGATATTGGCTCAATTTTTATGGTCACAATATTGATCGTGCATGTATTACGACGGGCATAAAGACAAAGAGCGACAGATACAGAGAGAAAGACAGAGCATTATCAAGAGTCACAGTCAAATTTCGTCACCCGAAGCCCGAAGGGAGACACCAAAAGAATTATTATGGCCAATGTTGGTTTGACATTCTGTTTATCTAGTTGTATGCGAAACAGATACACAATGATACACGCTCTATATGTGTGCGCATGTGTCTATGGAAAAGCTTTTGTATGACTGTGGCTAAAAGAGTAGGTGCCGATGGGCTGCAATATCCGCAACATCCGCATTTCGAATGAGGTGCAATAAAAAAAAGACAATGATAAAAAACAACCGTGCTCAGGCATCTTCGTTGGCCAACAACAACGACAAACGGCTTTCGAGATAATAATGCCTTTGACTTGATGGGTATATAGAGAAACGGGCTGTGCGCACAATTCAATTTTTTGTGTGATCATCTAACTCGATCCCACTATTTCTTTTTCTCTCTTCGTTCATTCGAAGAGCACGGTGACTGTAGCCACTGTGACTGAAGCCAATTAATCTGGATACCGCTTTTTGGCGTGACACCGCACTTTTAGCGGTAATTCAGTTTGGTGGACGCACAGCGTTTAAGTCATTCATTCAGCGCACTAGATTTTCGCGCATTCGATGAATCGGATTCGATTTAACTTTTTTCTTCTTCTTCTCGAAAACTATTCTTGTTTTTGGTATCTATCCACACACACAGCACTCACAATGTAGCTGTTCTCTTTAGCAATCGGTGTTTTTTTTTTTTGCTTCTTTACTCTACAATGTACATTCTCTCTGTTGTACCTTTCAGTTCAGATCGGTGGATTTGTTGTGTTTTGTTTTCATTCTTCAACATTTTCAGTTTTGCCGATACATTTTTTGTATTTCTGCTTCTTTTCATCGTATTTCATCTCGTTTGGTTTGCTTCATTCGAGTTTCTGTGCGCAGGAGAATGGATCGGTCGAGTACTCGCAAACGAACACTTGAAACAGCCAAAGCGGCAAGCACATTACACTATGCGATGCATTCTAGGTGCTTTTACATGTACAACACATCGTTGATACATATATACATATACTGACATAGACCCACATAGTAGAGCTGACAAAAAAGCGCACAACGCGCATATATGTGTATATGCATTAGGCATCGCGGG
The DNA here is from genome assembly GCF_009176505.1 of Sitodiplosis mosellana. NCBI lineage: Eukaryota > Metazoa > Arthropoda > Insecta > Diptera > Cecidomyiidae > Sitodiplosis > Sitodiplosis mosellana. The sequence goes on along the minus strand of NW_022601432.1, from coordinate 4,261,142 downwards.
CTGGCTGACTGGCTGCTTCGATCGATCCAATACACGCATTTCTTGAATTGCCTTTCGCTTCGAGATAGTTTCTCTTTTTTTTCACCTCTCTATTCGCGTCCCGAAATATGCGGCGTGTGTTGTTGTTGTTGTTATTGTTGTTGTTGTTGTTGTTGTTGAAGAAGAAGGAAAAAAAACACACATCAAGAGAGAGAAGCTGAACAAGATGAAGTTGAGAAACACACACAGAACAAAAATACACGTATCGATTCAACCGAACGCGACACACAAAACACATAGGGCAACAGCAAACGAGCCCGAACGGAACGGAATGGAACGGAACGAAATACATCACGTAAATTGAATGCGCTCCCGCGTTCAAATTCAATTGCTGCTTTTCGACGATCCATTCTCCCATGAAATATTTAGTTTTATTAAGATTTTTGTCATTGTTATTGCTATATTGTTGGTTTGGGTCGCTTTTCATCATCACGTACATTTTTTGGGTTATTTCGCGGTGGTTGAGCTCTTAACGTGTCTCTCTCTCTCTCTGTGTGTGTGTGTGTGCGCGCGCAAGCGAAGCGTGCTTTTTCTCTAGTTCGCAACATTCTGCGGCTACTAGTCTCGAATTGAATGATACTTTACAATTACAATTAAATGGAGATTTTGAACGGCGTGAATATGCCTAGTATGTTGGTAACCGAAAAAAACAGCGACAAAAAGAAGTTTGAAGTGGAGCGAACAAAAAAAAATCGCGACTCAAATCAACCGCAAAAGAACGACAGCGCGGCGTGAACTAGAGAGTGAGAAACAGAATTGGAGTGCTGATACAGCATGAATCGAATAATGAAGAAGAGATTAAAAGAAAATTAAAAAGAAAAATGGCGATACATTTGCTTCAATTCAGTCAGTCAGCGAGTTGTGCACACACACACAGGCACACCGAGGCAGAGAGAGAGAGAGAGATAAAAAAAAGAGTCTAATGAGATCAAAGCCAATCGGGTACGTGATGCAAGGTAATGGTGTAATGTGACACTATCGAAAATTGAGTCGGTTCAAATTCGAAAATGTTAACGGAATTAAATCAAATGACACACATCCACACCGCATAACCACGTTCACTCAATCATCCACACAGCGACGCATGAACCAAAGGCAAAAAAAATATCCAATCTCTGTCTCTCTAACAATCATTAGGGCTAAATTATTATTGAAAGCGAGACTAGCAATTACACACAACAAGAAAGTGTATGGTTAACCATCGAAATTCGGTACGAATAATAAACTCCAATCACGACAACGATGACGACGAAGGAAACCAAAAGGCGAGAAAAAAAAAATCATATAATATTTCATATCTCGCGAACACCAAGAGAGAGAGAGAGAATATATCAACTAATATATTAACAACGAAAAAAAAGACAAAGGTACAGCGCGCACATTTACAGTTACAACGGCTGCGCTTTTGTATCGTTTAAAAACACCGTTCGTTCAATTTTTGTTGTTGTTGTGTTCGTTGTTGTTGCTGTTGCTCGTATGGATTCCATATTCATATAATATGTGAATTATGTGTGTTGCGGCTGCACCAATTAATGGAATAGCGAACACATAACTTGTTTTGTCTTGCCATCGCACATCGTATAAATGAAAACAGTGCAAAAATGTCACACGGATCGCAAAAAATTAAAATGAAGACAGAAAAAAAAAAACTGATCAGAACCAGCCAAGGCGAGAAGAAGAACGAAACACAACAAAAAAAAAAATCGCACACATCGCACAAACAATAATGCATCATGTGTATTTATGCGAACAAAACATGAACGAAACAAAACACAACAACAACAAATTATTGAGGCTAACTGTGTCTTTTGCAATTAGCACTCATTTGGCCGATGCACTAGTCTTGCGGAAAATTTACGCTTGTCGCGACAAAAAAAAAAAAAAATTAGGAAGCAAACAAATTACCATCAAGAAGAAGAAAAATGAAATATGACCAAATAAACAGGTAACGTGCCTTGATTCACACATGTACAAAGAGCGGTACAGACGAAACAAAAGAAGCGAAAAAGAAACTAAGCGAGATAATCGCTAGACGGACAAGAGATAAAATGGTCTAACACATATTGTTCGCCGTCATGATTAACATCGAAAATGTAAAAACCAGATATAGAGATAGAGTGAGAGAAATAAAAAGACAGACGTAATGTGATTTAATTCAAACAAACCTGTCGCAATTTTCGAACGGCACAGCATTTGATTTTCAATTCCATTTGGTATATGAATATAATCAGCAAACGTGCGCACTTTCGATGGCACTCGATTTACTTGTTTCTTTCCTTCTTTTTTTTTCTTCCAAATATACACACTCACTCACTTGCGTTTGCATTCGTTTGCAAATGCCGATGCACACTCGATGATTAAGCCCGGGAATTTGTGTTGTCAACTGTTTGTTTACGGTTTTTGGTAAGCATTTTATTCCGTTGTTAACCGAAATAAAAACCAAAATGTTATTTCCTGGTTGTAAGTCATTTACTTTTGGTTATTTTTTCGTTGATTTTGACAAAATTCAAGCGATGTGTATATTTCAAATGGGTTTGCTTTTCTCGTTACGAATGTTTGTGTATGTATTGAACGATCGATATGACACAGAAAATTATTTTTTCTCTTTTCGTTTCTCGTGAAAGCCTTACAAACGAAGCACTTAATACATAATAATTTATGAACAATATACACTTATGAAGGAATAATGGTGTGATTACAAAACAATAAATAGAAATGCACTTTGTTGTCGACAGAAAAGAGAAATAAACAAAAAATTACAGCGGCTGGTCTACATTTGACTGCACAATCACAAAACCACCCGACACTTCTATGGCTTCGATGAACCTATATCGCGCGACAATGTATGAGAGAGCAAACGTTAAAATACCACACACACGCACTGATAATTATGGTTCTTTAAAAAAAAAAAAATACAAAACACCAGTCAAACGAAGTAGGAAAAATTCAATTAAATGCCGAGATACACAAAACAAAAAAAACCAATTGCTGGTCAACCAAAAGTATGAATGATGTCGACGATGGTGATGATGGTAAAGTGTACGCGCATTGACACACACAGCGCGACCATTTATGTTCAACGAATAAACAAATGAACGAATCAAATAATTAAATAGATAAATACGATGGCAAAATAATGAAAAGAGCGTGAGCGCGGTATGTGAGAGAGATAGACACAGGCAAAACAAATGAACGGCCAAACAAAATATCCGTTATGCGGAAATACAGTTTTTCAAATGCACGATGAGATTGGTATCAGTCGTGCGCACTGTATGTGATGTATCTATGCCTCTATTTGCTCGTTGACTCTCGTCGTCGTCGTCATCGTCGTCGTCGTCGTCGTTTTTGTCGTTCGTCTCTGGTGGAGAGATGCTGTAGTTGCGCGCAACGTTCTACAATTCACTGAACACCAACCACTCAGTGTGTGAGCATGCCGAAGTAGGCTTCAGGCACCTGTTACACATGCAGAGAGAAAACAGCACACACAGAGAGCGAAAGAACGTACGATCACACTGGCAATAATCAAATAAAAACGGCACAACTGGCAAACACACAACTCAGCTCTTCGCGGGATCAACTCTCTAAGCCCGATTATAATGTCTTTTCCTGCGACCGCACTCAAAATGCTCAGCACTCCTCTATGCGAGAGAATGTTGTACAATGTGTGCACGAGCTGCAACGAAAAAAAAAACACACACGGTGCACAGGTATGGTTCAACTTGTTCCAACCTATCTATTTATATATAGATATACACTCATGCAATTTATATATAGATTTAGATCCACGTAGTATAAACTTGATGCGATTCCTTTTCGTTGCAAGAAATGCGCTCCAAAGCCCAATCACTCGAATGCAACAGCAAATTGTCGTATGTGTACCGCGATATATTCCTAATATACATATATATATATATATAAATTCATGTATCCACACTCGGAATAAGTCTCTGTTTTACTTTGCCAAGTTTAGCCGAATGTCGGTGCGCTTTATTTTTTTTAACATACGATACCAACGGTAGGCCATGCTCAACTGATTGAATTGTTTGTTTTTATTGTGCAGTCGACAGGTAAATTGAAGTTAAAACCCAAAACGACAACGATTTATTTTCATTCTCTCTTCTTTCTACACCACACACATTTGGTCCGTCTCTCTATCTGTATGTGTGTAGGTATGTATACGTCGATGTATGTGTTACAATATGCTTGAGCTATGTGCTCCATTTGTGTACGTGTGTATTGGTGAATGGCTTCAATTCTGCCGTGCACCACACAAGAGCCAGAGTTGGTCCACACTATTCGCCGTACACATTCGGCTTAGCGTTGAATTTCCTTCTGTCGCAAGATTTTGTGACCAACACTGAGCCAATACACTGCGATGTCGTTAAATGTCTCTCTCGATGGCTTTCCTTTACCATCGAGAAGTGAATGCGATGATCGCGCGCAGCGTAGCACAGGTCTCTTTCGAGATGATGATAATGGCAATAACAAAAATCGCTTTCGATGTATTTGTGTTGTACTCTTTATTGCTGCTGCTGCTGCTGCTGCTGTGGCGGCGTGGTATTGTGCAGAAGTCGGCAAGAAGAGTGCGAGCGACGAGAAGCGAATTAAAATGTATTACAAGCGGTCCGAAATGCAACGAAAAATTGAGTCGTGTGCGTGTGAAACATATTCCAAGCTTTTTTTTTTTATTCTTCTTCTCTTCTCCCGATTTTACACACAAGCCTAATGAGTCAGCATTCGTTCGTTCGTTCGTTGATTCGTTTAACACTCATACATTTACACGTTCAGCGTATGTGAATGCTTCGTGTTGCTTGTTCCTTTTTATGATCGTTCTGTTGTGTGTGTGTTTTTTTTTCATTGCAGTTGCTTTTGTTGTTGTTTTTGTTTGGGCTGTTTTGTTCCTCTGCTTCTTCTTTTTCTAATTTTCTTTACTTTTCGTTGATTATAATGTTAAAATGTAGTGAATATGTGTAGTAAGAGACGCAGTGAGTTACGAAAAAAAAATGGACTGGTCTAATGGTTAATGGACAAAATTATAGTGATCATCGATGCAGAGACGTGAAGCAAGACGGGAAAAAGGCATTTACGAGCAGCAACAACAATAATGACGACGGCCGTGGTGGTGGCGGTGAGCATGCAACGGCCAATGTATGTAAAAAAGACGATGATCTCAACCCATACGAAAATATCATGATGAAGAAGAAGAAGAAGTGAAGAAGAAATTGAGCAGAAGAGAGGGAGAGGGAGAGAGAGAGAGATGAAGAGAGATGAAAAAAACAGCACACACACACTCGCCATGCGATGCGAGTGGCTACCCTGAATTCCACAGGATCTGTGTGGCGTGTTGGTGTGTGCGCATGTTTCAGCGTATGTACTTGCTAAACATTACTCCAGTGCGATGGAGAGAAGAACAAGAATGAGAACACGATATCGATGCACTTTGCGAAAAAGATGAATAAATTCGTTGTGTGCTGTTTTATTTGTTATTTCCTTCCTTTTTTGTTATTTCTTCTGTTGCTGCTGCTGCTGCTGCTCGATTCGGCTGTTTTTTTGTTGTTGCTGTTTTCGTATGTTGTACTCCGTGCTGGATTTTGTGTTGGGCGAACAAGTTGTCTAACGTCGTTCTTGCTTGAATGGTATACTCTCCAAGATACTATTTTTATGCTCTCGCATATATATGCGCGCGGCATTCGACTCGTTTTTATAACATATTTCGAATATATGCAAATGCATTCACTTTGGAAACGAAACATAGCCGAGAATCAGCAACAACAACAACAACAACAAATCAACCGCAATTCGAATCGCATTGCATTACAATTTTTGTTGTTGTTGTTGTTGTTGTTGCCGCCCGTTGCAACATACCAGAATGCATTCATTCGATTGATATTGATTTATTTCGGAAAATTGAATCGTGTTAATCGTAAAACGTTTCGGTTTGCTGTGGTTGCTGTTGTTACTCGTTTGTTGTTGTAATTTTTTTCTATTCTCACATTGCCGTTAAACTAAAGCAGTTTGCGGTACGTAGAATTTCATTGAAAAAGAAACTACAATCCCAAAAAAAGTCATACACGCTCGATTCGTTAAGATTTTCGGATTGGGTATCATTCTCTATCGTCGGTGTGTGAGTGTGTGTGTGTGTGTTTTTTTTCTCTCTGCTGTTGTACTCTCGTATTTCGTGTTGGTTTCTTCATTTTGCTTGTTGCGCGCAACTATTGCTGAATTCCTCTAATACTGGGTTTTTATCTGCTCGACAAAAGGTACAGAGAAGCAAATACACGACTGAAGAAGAAAAAAAAAGAGCAAACGAGGGGAGCGATCAAGCAAGAGACGCGAATCGTTTAGCTTCGAAACACCGGCCACAAAACAGCATTTGCGATGAACACAAGATATTGGAACAGAGAATAAATATACAAAAAGACCCATGAAGTTGAGCACAGAATTAAATAAAGCGCAGAAATGGGCAAGCGCGCACAAGTGCTGGGGATCGAAGACACGCGCACGCGGGGACGGCAGAAGGAATTGCATGTGCGCGAGTGAGCACAGGTTGATTATTATTACAGCATACTCAAATATGTTATATATAGAAATGTATGTATCTTATAGATTTCAAGCCATGGCATTATTTAATAGAGGAGAGTAAGATAGAGAATCTGTAGAATGTGTTGGCTGCTTGCTGGCTTGCTTGCTTGAGTTTTTTTTTCCCTCTTCTGTTCTGTTCTCGTTAGCGTTCAAATGCGATAGATTGGTACACTTATTATTACGTGTACATGTACACCTTCAACATTTCACATTCTATTCTAGATCATTGAGCTTGTTTCGCTTTCCTGTAATTTTTTTCGTGGCTGTTGTTGTTGCTGCTATTCCTTTGCTGTGTTCTTTTTTCTTGTTGTAGTTGTTGTTATTAGTCTTGAGGGTTTTTTTTTCTTCCTCCTTCTCGATCATACTTTTTTTTTGATTATTTCGTTGTTGCTGATCAATTTTTACGTATCAATGTATGGCCACATACGTATATGTGTGTGTTATTCTTTTTTTTCATTATTTTTTTAATCTACAGTGGAATATTCTTGAGTCGGTTTCTTTTAAGGCTTCTAAATATTCTGTTCGTTCATATTTTTTTTTTCTTCAAATTTTTTGCAGAATGCCTGCAAACCAATAGAATTCAGTACAATGGACATTAATCCCATTTCACATGTTCCATAACTTGAATGGTAGACCTGTTCGGTGTGTTACAACAGAAATCATTCTGAACATTTCATATTTCCGGCAAAGATTGTATTCGGTTCGCCTGTCATTCTGCTGGTGTGAGCACTGAACGTTTGTTACTCACTTTTTTATGGTCTCGTTCGATGATGTATTTTTTTTCGTTCTGTTTTGTTTCTTTAGTTGTTCCATCTGTTCATTTGGTTCATTAGGCGAAATTCAATTGCGAATGGTTGGCGTATTTACACTGCCTTTTACTGTTGTCGTCGTTGCTGTTGTTGCTTCGCAAAAAAAGCGAAAGAATTCAACAGAAATTCAAAGCGTTTTCTAGTCGTAATTTTCAATTGCGTTCTCAAGTAGCAGAAGAAGAAGAAAAAAAAAAAAAACTCTATCAAATCGAATCTGTTCTCTTTTTTTCTGTATTATTCTACTGTTAAATTTCTTGTTTGGCCTTTCCTTTCTGTATGTGTATTTTTTGTATTCGAATTATTATTCTCTTGCGCGCGTAAAAACTGGTTACGACACAATGGTCATGAAGTGAGATCTCCGTTGCGCACAATTAGATAATTAAATCTTAATTTTCAATAACCATTTATATCGGCGCGCATTAAAGTTCTCCAAATTGTGTATCAAGCCAACAAACGGTATCTTTATTCGCTGAATGGTGTCATAAGTCTCGGCTTCTTTTTTGTGTATATATTTCGTTAGAGCGAAAATTGAGTTTCTATTTTGTTGTTAATTTTTTTTTTTTGCTGACTGACACATTGCTTCTCAATCGTTGCTGCTTTGGCCATTTACCGTCGAGAATAATTACTGCTAATCCGAAATTGACGTGAATTCTAATCCATTTTAGGTTTATTACCATTTTTTTCGCTCTTTCTTTTTAGCTGAACTATGATTTGCCGTTTTAATGGTCTTTAGCACACACACACACACACACACACACAAAAAAAAACATCCATTCGATGTGCACAATGTGTCGTTGTCGTAGCCGTCAACAGCATCAACATCATCAACATCATCATGGAGCGGTAACATTCTTCAGATAAAATTCCATGCTGTCAAATCGGCTAAATTGATTAATCGATGCTATTTATAAAGCCATTGAGAACAATGAAATTTTTGCCCATATTTTCATGCATCATAAATGGTAAAAAGGCAAAATCAAAGACACAGAGATACACTCTTTCGTAATGAGCATTTTAAGCGTGCCGTTTAGCTGACTGAAATTGGACACAGAAACTGCAAATGGTTGAAACAACCAGACAGACATAAAACACAAGAATACGTAGAATCATTTCATGTTAGCCCGCGTCATTTATGAGCGAGCGCTCAGCGTACACATGGTTCACCTCAAAGCACACAAAACCAAAATCGAATGTGAACAACTAAGTTCGCATACGCCATTAAAGCATTGGCATTGGCATATTAGCACTTTTCTACCACTGTTAATCACTTTATTTCGTTTTTTCAATAAATGTCATGATTTTAATTTAGAACACTTTAAATATTGCGGTGGCTTAGCTAGGAAGAAGAGGTGCGCGCGAGCGCGCATACACGCTTGCGGTCAGTCGACAGGCCATCAGATTGTTGCAATGCAATTAAGAAATTTAGTTAGCATCTAATCAATTTAAATAGTCACAGACACACCGAGTGAGTGATAGATGCAGGGAGATAGATAGACAGAGGCACTCATATTGAATGCCATTATCTATCGTAATCATCGAAATGAATTTACGGTCAATATGCACTTTCTCACTCAAACCGATTTCATTTACATGAATGCCGCACCGCCGTCGCCGTTGCCGCCGCGCTTGCCTAGTTTTTATAGCCATGCTCATAAATTAGTTTTATTAATTTTTATCTTTGAACATCTCGTGGTGGCAGCTCCACGCACAATGAACGCTTCTATTTTCAACGCGCTTCCAGAATAACAACCAATTACAAGTGGAAAAAACAAATCGGTAAAACAAATTCAAGCGGATAGGCTTCAAGCTTTTTTTACATATACAGAGTGCATCGATGCTAGCAAATAAATCCATTCTCTTTGCATGATCGAGAAAGAGAGTGAGGGAGACTGAGAGAGAGAGAGAGAGAGAGAGAGAGAGAGAGAAAAAAAGAAAGAGAAACAGACAACGTATAATATCGGTTTGCACTAAGGAGCAAATAGATATTTATAGCCGTTAACACATTAACGATTCCTTGCAGTGAGAACGGTGCGCGCAGTTCATTATGCCCAGCGCATAATGTCCGAAATCAAATTTATGCAGGAATATTATTGGTAAATGAGTTTGTATGTTTTTTTTTTGCTAATTTCGACATTTTATCTAATCATTTGCATATGGCAAGCGCATAAATGATTTTGGACAGGCGATCCTAGGTAATGTGGCCGGTGTATGGTGGACGCTTGATAGTTTTTTTTTTGGTGTTTGTTAATCTCATCATAAGTTATTATTATGTTAATAACGTCGTTATTCATTTTCGATTTGTCTATTTCATTTAAATCGTGCACGCCATTTGTTGTTGTTTTGTATGCATAGATGGGTGATTTTTTTGTTCGTGGCTTTGATTTGGAAAGTTTACCATGGATTATGCATAGAGAGGGAGAGAGAGAGAGAGGGAGAGAAAAAGGCGAAATCCAAATACGACTTTTTGACGGCAAATATATCGGGGAAAAAAATCGATGCGATCGAAATCGCAAACGGTGTGTGTGTGTGTGTGTGTGTATGACTGCATGAGAGAGTGAGAGACTTTAGATGATTTATATTTACTTATCACTTGTGTATATTCAGATGATATTACACTCCATGCGAAAGCACTTAAAGAGCAATCATCATTTAAGTAGCAAAGGAAAGGAGAAGAAAAGAAGAAGAAGAAAAAAACACCTAACCAAGCCGACGACATCGATTGCGCCCACTTTCGTTAACAAGTGCATCAAGTTTTCGATTCGTTTTAATAATTTTATTTTTATTTTCAGTTGATTTTCGTGTCGATCGTCCACTCGAATTAAAAAGCGAACCGTTTGTTATTGAAGGTGCGCGCTCACGTTCGCTCGCTCTGATGTTTCCATTTTGTGCACTTGTGTGCGTTCCCATTTCCAAAACTTGTTTTGTGCGTCATTTCATTTCACACGGAGCAATTGCATCTCATTCACCTCTTTGTGTGAGAATCCAATTTATTACGTTGCATTTCATATGTCACAATTTTTGTGTGTATTTTTTGTTGTTGTTACTGCTGCTGCTGAAGCCATCGGGATTTTCGTTTCTCTTTCGCTTTTAATTTTCTTCTCTCAGTAAAAAAAAAAAGTCATTTTTATCTTGAGACAAATCTTCAGACACACCTGAAAAGCGGCACAGTATGCGATCGAGCATTTCAAGATTAAAGCAAACAACAACGAAAATTATTAACGAGATACCGTAATTGATCAAAACACAAAAAAAACAGGCAGAATTTCTTTTTCGTGAATCACATGACCCTGTGTGTAGTATGCACATGCACCACAAAACCTATCATCTTGATTGTTGGCGGCTTGAAGATCTCTAAGGCTACGAAGAAAAGAGATTCTTCATTTTTATTTTAACGAATCATCGCACTTAAGATATCCATATGAGATACGAAAGATCCATTCATGAATTAATGCCAAATGCAATCGATCCATACGTGAAGAACATTGTTTGACGATGACGACGACAATGCGAGAACATTTCCCTTTGGTTTTGCCCGTTGAATTTGCAGGCCAATTTATTGTGCAACATTCGAATCAAATAATGAGAAACAAATCACCGACTGATTGAAAACAACTGGTTTTTTTACTGCCACTGGATTTACCGAATGCGTTGTTACATGATTGCAGTGAAGAGAGAAGGGAAAAAGCACAATTCTACTGGAAATACGAAAACATATTGGTCATTGAATGGGTTACGCGGCGGTAAACATTTTATTTTTATTTCAATTTTTTTTTCGGAATCCAGTGTGGGAAAATTGGTGTTGTCGATTGCAATATGGCAATCATTGATTGCCCGAAGTTCGATCGAAACTTTGCAAAGGCAAAGAGGAGGAAAAATCAACGACTCAGTAGAAGCAATGAATGCTATTTTAAAAATTGCCGTAGAAATTGCAACAAACTGACTGTTTTTTTTTTATTATTGTTGTTGTTTTTTGTTGACTTTAGACAAATGTGAAGAAGAATCGTTCAAAAAAGAAGTAAAAAAAGACTCTCTCACCTTGAACGAGAGAAGGATACTGTGTGGTGTTAAAACCTGTAGATCTCAACGAAATGAATCAATTATATCACAATGAGCATTGTGTTGATTTCCTCTTACAACTTACACGTTCTTTTTTTCTTTTCTTCTTACCTATTTCATCCTTTGATTGCTTGAACTAATGCATTTCCTAAAAGTCACTCAAAAACTTAGACCATGGAGAAAATGAGAGAAAAAAAGAGAAGAATAAAAAAATTAACCATTTCAACCATAAATATTTCGTAGAATTCCTTCGTAGAGTGTGTGTGTGTGTGTAGTTTTTATGGTTGCGCATTTGAGCACATCTTGATGTTAGCGAATACAAAGAATAATTTCCAAAGCGCATTCACTCCTCCATGCATGAGTCATGTAGCCTGCGTGATATGTGTTCCTCTTGTTCTCGAAGAGATGAAGAAAAAAACACGCAGTAGAAGAAGAAGAAGCAGAATAAACACTAAAATGCATTGAGAAAAAATATGTGGCCTTCGTGTGTTCTTGTTCGCTCTCTCTCTCTCTCTCTCTCTCCCATTCATTTGTTGATATGATACGTTTCAACTTTACTCTACGCACAAGACATCTTCTTCTCCTTCGATGAATTCATACGAAAACATTGCGACAAGATCAACTTGAAATGAGTATTTTTTTTTTCGTTCTTCGGATGAAAGAATTTAACCCAAAAAAAGCATAATATTTTTGTCGCTTTAATTTGTTGAGATAGGAAATACCATTTATTAAGCAAAATGATCTTTTGACCAACAATTCATTTGTTGTTACTAATGGGCTAATCTGTTGTTCTATTCGGCGTGATTTATAAGAAATTTTGGATTAAAATGGCTGGAATTCTGATAAATTGATATCAAAATTGGGATGCTACAAACGTCCCCCTAACCGAAACGCATTTTCTTTTACTCGAACAATGATCGCAATGTAATTATAGATCGAAATTTGTTTTGCTCGTTTGATTGGAAGCCATTGAAGAAACAAACAGCTGATTACAGCGTTTTTAATGATATTTTAATCATATAATCACTATTTTGGAAAGAGCACATTTGTTTTCATTCTACCAAGACTATCGTTACGATCGATTTCGGTGGGTTGGATACATTTATTCTCAATTGCCTTTTCATGGGCAATGACAGTCCATTTTCAGCCCATTGATGCACGAACATTTCCTTAAATGCCGCCACTTTGTAGCGCTTAACCATATTTTTGTTTGAAGAGCGAAATTATTATCACACAATAACATCTGCCGTCTTTAAGCTGAAATACTCAAGCACAATTTCCGAAGACAGAACAAAATATCGTTGCTTTTATTCTGTTGATTGCTTCAGGTATTCCGATGCACCAGTTGAACATTTATTTTTATTGTATTTCTCGGTGCATTTTACAGAGTCGTACATATGTGAAGAGGTGAACTTTTCAAAATACCCTCACTCCCCTTCATGCCACATGCACGGTGTCAGCATGGTAGAAATGGTGACAAATTTAAAACCAATATGTGGCCATCGGTTCCGCGCTGCGTTTCTCAAGTGACAATTATATACGTTTTTTCTCTCTCTCTCTCTCTCTCTCTCGCTATTTTTTTTCATCTCATATTTACGAACTATTGTTTCGAATGTTAAACCATATTCCGTTCTCCAGGGATCATGGAATGTCACTCCAGTCAAACATTTATATTTATTTCTTTGTGTTTTTTCTCTCTCTTCTTCCATTTCGCATATGGAATAATTTTCTGTTTTTTGTTTTTGGTCAAAACAAGAAATTCTCGCCCTCGAATCAACATGGAAAAATCACATAAACATAAAGAATGTATTAATGGTTGGTATCATTTTTTTTTTGATATCGAGCCGCTCAACAATTTGTTGTCGTTTCATTGATCCCATTGGGATGTGTGCTCCTTTGTGTTGCTGGTTGGTTAATTTATATGCTGCGGTCGGTGTCAAGCAACATAGATTTTTAATTAGTACAACGTCATTTTATGGATTACAAATGGATGTATTTGTTGTTGTTGTTGTTGTTGTTCTCTTCGTTTCTTATTGTAATTCGTTATCGCTACATGACATCATCAGTGAGAACATTTGTTTTCTTTCTCTTTTTTTGGTGAAATGATAATTAACAACATGGGACAGACACACATTTCACTGTTCATAATGACTTATTACGAATGAAGCAGAAAAAAATGTTTTTTTTTTGCAGCACAAATAAATATAGTAACATTGAGAGAGACACTCCTTATCTTTATTACTCGGATGAATTGTTTGATTTTTCTAGAAGGAATTCATTTTTCCAGAATGATGATTCAAAAAATAGATATAGAATGCAAATCCCCTGTTGATGACTACCAACATTCGATTCTAGTGAAATTTGAATTTAAATACTTCGTTTGTCTGGCTTTAAAATTCCGCTGCAGGTACGACATCTGTATTTTTAAAATTCAATCATAGAAACACTTGCATCGAAAAGTTGTGTCGAAACGAAAAGCTCAACTTACAAAAACACTTTCAAGCGTGCATGTAGTCAAGGTGGTCATCTGTGATAACATGACTAAGGCAAATTCCGGAAATCCACCCAAAACCTGATTCGATGGCTAATACAGACAAACAACCGAAAACTATAAACAAATACGCATTGCTCAACACACATTTACTGCGTGTGAAGAACAACAGAGAGAAAAACAGCGTCGCTTCGCTCCTCTCTGCGTTCTTGAGTTTTTAGTTACTTATTCTATTTTGTTGTTTCACAACAAACTATTTTTTGGCGCACTACATGAAATGTATTTCATCAAAGTAACTCTGAAGTAATATATTTTTGCAACAAAGTACAGAAAAAAGATTCTCAGCTATTTCAAAAATGAATTACAACATCTTGGTTTTATTTCTTTTTTGAAATATCCTGCCTCTGGTTTGAATTGAATGAATAATATGAGCATAGAATCTAAAATCACTTTAATTCTGTTCAAGACTCAGAAAAATACTATACGAAAAATTAATGTAATTAAAAAATATGAGCATAAAATTCAAATTTACCATAATTTGTTTCATCACTCAGAAAGTATTGAGAGAAGAAAAAAAGCAGATTAGTAGCTCTACATTTCATGTAGTACTAAAAAGAGTTTCGTGTTAAATCATGAAAATGCCGCCCTAATATCATTAAACCAGGTTTCACAACAATCGCCCATGTGTGTTACGACGCATATCCATATTCGTATGATAATATCGATATAGATAGCCAGTGGCTATTAGTTTGTTTTCAGACATTGACGAGGCAGCATGTACCGATTCCGCATTCAGCATAAGCGCGTGAAGACGTATACTGAGTGATCAATTCGTCGAAAATTTTACACAGCACACAAGTTAAATAACAAATAAAATTCTGTTGTTTTTTTTTCTGACGAAGCAGCATTTTTTGGTTATTATCGAAAATACTCTTAGCTCCTCGAATAGAAGACGAGAAGAAAAAAAGAAACCCAATCGCATTTGGAGAAGAAAACAAATATTCGATCGTAACGTTCGGTTTTTGTGTAAGCATTTAAATGATTGTTAATTGTTTGTTGTTGTTTGGTTGTCTTTGGTAATATGTCGAAAGTTTAAAGTGTCTCAAATAATTAGCATAAATGCCATTGTTTACTACATTTCCATCATCGGTTGCCACGATTTAGTATTATCATTCGAAACGTTGATGTTTTCTGATATTGTTTTGTCTTTGATATTAACTCACTAAAAAAGTTACGAAGCGACAAAGTGGGAGTATACCAAATAGGTGGCGAAAAATTTAAATATTCATATAAAATAATATACATAAAACAATCAAAACGTCGACAAATTTCGTTCACACACATGAGAGTGATATCCAAAAGTTATATAGTTAATAGGTTGGATCTTGGTTATCATCATTTCATTAGAAAGAAATGACAATTTGGTGTTGATCAACGTTTAAATCGCTTATCATCGATGCGACTGTATACGTTGCATTTACATAGTGAGGTCACTTGACACGGAACAACAACCAGATTCTATTCGAATCGAGCATAGTATGTGATTATACGTTAGAGGAAAGCGTAACTAAATATGACGACGATAACTTTTTTTCTCATTCTTTATTTTTTTCCCTCTTTCTTTCGTTCGATGAAACTGAACTTCGATGTGACGATTCAATAAGAAAATTGCTTAGAACATCGTTCAAATCGATATAAATGATGTTTTAATTCCATTCGAATGGTGTTTTCAGTTGATTTTCACATTCGATTGGAATATAATAACAGAAAATTGAATGCAATTGGCAACAATTGACATTCAAAGTGATCGGGGGATTGCAAAATTATTACTTTATTTACACTTGCATCGATATTCTGTTACAGAATTTCTGTATAAATAAAACAATACGAAATGTCCCCCTATTAGAAGCGGACACTGACCAAAACCACAACTAATCGAATCAAGGGGATAAAAAATGAATAAAGATAAAAATCAATCACACAAGAAATGCGGCGAATACAAAGGATATTGAATCAGGTGCCTAGCCCTTCGTACGACACGAGCAAAAGATTGAAATCATTGGTCACTCCATCGATTTGTGTTTTTATCCTTCTACTACTTCTTCTTTTTCTTTTCCTTCTTCATTTCCTTCTTCGTTTTCTTCTTCTTTTCCTCCTGGTGTTGTTATTTCAACGGAATTACGATTTTTATGACAAACGTAGCAATTGTCGTAGCATAAAAACGGCCGTAGCAATTGTTCACACTGCTATAATGAATAGTTTCATTTAAATCATTAGGATGTCATCGGCTATTTGTGGCGAATAAATATGATACATGTTTTTTATAACTCCCGAAATTTACCATCCACACATGCTCTATGCCAAACACACACACACACACACACACACACAAATTGATATTAAATTTGTTTGATTTCGCTTGCTTTTGACACACTCAATATGTTGTTTTGTTTTTTCCGTGTCGTCTCAACAAGAATAGACGCATCACTAAGAGAATTAATCGTCGTACACGTTTCGGGCATCATCAGCAATTTACATATAATAACAACTATACACATTCTAAAGATAGATATCCACGGAGAGAAAAAAAAACGCCGCACATTACATAGTCACACGCATTCCAAGTGTTTCACAAGAATGAAATCGGAAAAAAATGCGCTTTATTTTAATTCCTCTTAAATTTTCGTGTTTCTCCTCATTTCTCGCCATAATTCAGCAGAAGGACTCGTTCTGAGAAATCGGATCGAGCGTACAAATATCACTTGTTCATTTGTTACGAAATCCATTTTAAAATTATTACTATGACTGATTCCAATTGAGAGTGTCAATTATTTGTTTCGCTAGAATAATAATTACAAATTGTGAAAAAAACCTCAAGCGAACGGGAAAAAATGTTGTGTAAATGTCGACACCACAATGTTTATTTCGCTGAAATATGCTCAACAGGCGAAACCATATAATCAAACAATGACGCTTCATTGATGATTTGAACGCTTTGCCGCTGCGCCTACTCCAAATCAAAACATTGGCTTAGCTATTTCACACATAAACTAACATCGCTAATTGATCGAATGATTGTAAAAGTCCAATGATCATGAAATCACGGCAGATGTACACGTTCATTCGATACAGCATCATTTGTCGGCTCAGTCACGACACAAACTACGTCGAAATAGAAATGTGCTAGACGTCATACGATGAATAGAGTCCATTCAATAGACCCTTTATTTGCTTATTAATGTTGTTTTCATTCGAATTTATGATCATTCCCACAAACGACTTTTACATTTTCAAAACTATTTTTTGTTTTGAATGAAACTATTTTTTTTTTCTTCAAATCGACGAATTCTAGTTTTAATTTCGTGAATGTGGCCAATTTCAAATGAACGAGAAATTTTACATAAAAATAAAGAATTTGTCAAAGTGAGACGCAACTCGCCAATGTAAGTTGTAGACTCTACGTATTAAAATCGTACCATCAATCTACTCATTTGCGGTGTTCTTTGTTTCGATGGTAACAAATTGACAAAAAAAATCTCTTAGCACATTTCGTGGAATGTATTGTTCTGCTTTTTTTTCCCAATTTCACGGTGTGCAATTCGCATGCAAAGAACAAAATGAGCCAGGGTCATGCTATATCAATTCAAATCATTCATTGCTTGCCATTCCACATGGCAGTGTGTCGTCGTTGTAATTAATTGCTTATGGCAAAAGAAATGATCTTGAGCACTCCTTATTGCATAGTATAAAATAAGTGCAGCCGCATGTGATTCGGATAGTTACATTCAGAGTTCTCAAGCCCGACCGATGATACAGTTCCACCAACTGTATGTAACTCACATTCAAAGTGCATAAATGTACGTCTAAATGCTACGTGTTCATTGCATTTTTGGTATTTAATAAGAGCGTTTTTCCCCCAAAGAAACCCGATTGGGCACTTAACGCACAAGCAAAAGTTTTTTTTTCTTTAAAACAATTCATTTATTGTCGATGATCCCGCCGGCGATAGATTGAATTTGCGCGCGTTTCAAACCTGTCTTCCGTCCATATCGAAGTGCGTGCGTCTTCTTTTTCGTTATCGTTTTATACAAAAATGGGTTTTTGTCTAGGTTTTTGTAGCGTCATCATTCGACAAAGTGTCACATTATTCCAGTTCGAAATGATTTGTGGTTTTCGTTTTTTAACTTCGCAACAGGAGCATTTCAATTTCCGTTATTTACATGCTGTAATATCCAAGTGCGTAAACCACATGCCAATTTTCATTCAAATTTAATCTAAAAAAAAACGACAATTAAACGTCAATTAATAAAATCAATTCGATTATGGCAAATGTTAAGTGTTTCAGCTCGTGATGGGGTTTTTGACTTGAGTGAATGCAAATTGTATGATTTAAGTTGAAATTGTTAAACAGACAGTTTCGACTTGGAGAAGAGCATTTATATTTCGACTACATTCATTTGGTTTGTGTTAAAATTCATGTTTTTCTTTTGTATTTCTCCGTTGCTCCGGTTCTCTTCATCACAATCAAAAACGGTTCGGGGGATTAGTTTTCATTTTGATGAGTAATGTCAATGACTTCACAAAAAATGAAAACGAGACCAATTTATTATACCTATCAATCATTTAGTGAAACTAGGCATAAAACTCTCCATAAACTAACATATCATTTAACACGGTTCGAATCTTTGTTTCGTTTTCAGCATTTTTTTTTTTGGAGAAAATGAGCGGTGGTGTTCATTTATCATTGCATACGATGGGCGTGTGGCTGTTTATCACAATTGGCTTTATATCTGTGAACTGGAGCAATGGATTCCTGTTGAGCCGTGAATTACCGTGCCATTATCTCGATTCGGTCAATATCACCGATGGTGTTAAACAAAATGACGGAAGTATCATATACAATGACATTCGATTTGCAAACGATCAATATACAAAAATAAATTACATCCTGGAAAACGGAATGGAACGTGTCACCGTTGAACCATATGTACGTGGTTGTCTGTGTAATCAGAGACCATGCATTCGTTTGTGTTGTCCAATTGGATCATTCTACGACGCAACCGTTACTGGCAAAAGAAAGTGTAGCCAAAATGAGTCGGCCCATCAATTCGAATCCGATGTATTCGATCATACACAGAATAAAGTGCAAAAAGTTGTATTGGATCAGCATTTTGAATATGTCGATGATAAACCATGCAGCAATTATTATCTAGCTGGTGAATACAACTTGACAAATGTAATGACTTCGATGGTTTTTTCTTTATCTCGATTTTGACAAAAAAAAAAAAATGAAAACTCATGATGTTTTTACATTACAGACAGGACTCATTATGTATGAGAATAAAACCGTGTCACACAGTCAATATTGTTTGATGGCCACACCGGACCATGAGACCCACAAAGCCAAACTAAATCTGGTGATGTGCTTTAAAACGCCCGACCAACTTAATACACGTTTATTGATCTTTTCGTATGGTAAGTGATGAATAACTTCAATTGTTAACGGTATTTGATTTTAACACTTTGACAATTTGTTTCTCTTCAATTCTCTTATTTATTTCTATTGGAATTTCATAATCCATTCGAAAACCATCTTATTTTGAAGAAATAATAGGAAAAGTCAACAATTTGTCATTTTCAGACTCGTGTCTTTCTTATTCTTTTTTTACTTAGGTATGCTTTTATCAGTACCATTTATACTCGCCACGATTTTGGTTTATATTTGCTTGCCGGAATTACGAAATTTGCACGGCAAATGTTTGCTATGTTACTTGATTGGTCTCGTGTTCGGTTACACAGCAATGGGCTTGGTGCAGCTCAATGGCATGGACTATGTTGAGCCTATGATTTGCAAATCAGTTGGATATCTCATGTATTTCTCACTTTTATCGGCTTTCTTCTGGTTGAGCGTTATTAGTTTTGATCTATGGTGGAATTTCCGGTGAGTCATTCGCACATTTTTTCTGGCCATTTAAGTATTAATTGTTCAATAAACAAATGAGGCTGTGAGAATGAAAATGGCAATACAGGAATAAACATTCTGAAGCGCATCAAGAAAAAAAAATTCGCAAAAGTGAACCATGAACCTCCTATGCTGCCCATGTAAATTCATGTTTCACTTTTGCGTATTCAGAACTCATGATTCATTTTTGCGAATTTTTTTCTTGATGCGTTTCAGAATGTTTATTCCTGTATTGCCATTTTCATTCTCACAGCCTCAAATGTTTATCTGGTTAACCATTTTATGTTAGCAAAATTTTTTTATGAATATTGTTGTAGCAATGTTATGAATTATAATGTGTTTAACGCGATGATTGTTCATATTCTCATAGGACAACCAGTGGATTCCTTACATTCTCCGAGAGCAAGCGTTTCGTTTTGTACATGATCTATGCATGGGGTTTGGCATCATTGTTAACAATTGTCGTTTTTATACTCGATTCAACGCCATCACTTTCAGAAAATCTACGACCAGGCATGGGAGTTGGAACGTGCTTTTTGAAAAGTATGAACGTCATTTTGACAACACAAATGGCTTATCAATTCTAATATATCTATTTTGATAGGCGATTTTTTTTTCTCTTTTCCCATGTTTCAATGCACATATTTCAATGTGTTAAAAATCAATTTCCGTTGGGGCATTGATTGTTAATGCCAAACCATTTCGAATTATTCAATGAAATTTTTCTTCGAATTTCAGAGACGGTGTTGTCACAATTCATATTCTTTTACATGCCAATCTGCATTGTGTGCACCATTAACATTATTTTCTTCCTATTGACGGCATTGAAAATTCGCAAAGTGCAACAAGATCTTAAGAAAGTCACATCGCAAGAGGAGAGCTCACGACATCAAAGCAAATTCAATCATGACAAAGACAAGTAAGTCAACGAGCACTGATACTTTTCCATTCAAGACCTGAAATCTAAAGCATAAATGAACTTTTACCATTTTTAGAAAAATAAGATTCGATTAAAAAATAAATTTCGTTTTTCCATTTTCTTCACAGTTTCACATTATACTTGCGACTTTTTATCGTAATGGGTGTAACATGGAGTATGGAGGGATTATCATTTTTGATCTCAAAAGAAAGCTACTTTTTCTTATTAACCGACATTTGCAACGCGATACAAGGCGTTTTAATATTTGTACTGTTTGTTTTGAAACGTCGTGTATTGCGTTTGATTAAGAAAAGGTTCGTTTATATCAGTAATACTTGTAGTTAGATAAAAACAAAAAAAGACAAACAATTATGGCGATGGAATCGGCACAAGCATCAGCCTGTGTGAACCATGAACATATTTAATCGCTGATGATTTTTTTCCTCCGGTCCTTGCAATTTAGATGGCAATGTTGCTTTGGCAAAGCGACTACAAATGGAAGTGTCGCAACGAATAGCACCTCAGCTACTTATGCACCGCCAAATGTTGTATTGAATCAAATAACGTCTCCGAATGAAAAGACAAAAGGATCTCACTAACACGAAAAGATTCTTTTTTTTTTGCTGTTGTTGTTTTTTTTCCTAAACGAATCGATTTGATTCCAGTAAAATTCAAAGTTGATACATTAAAAGTGATTTACATAAAAAAAAAATCATGAATTTGTGCTGTTGCATTTGATTGATTTCGATATCATTGGATGTAAGAGAGAGAGAGAGAGAGAGAGAGAGAGAGAGAGAGAGAGAGAGAGAGAGAGAGAAAAAAAATGAACAAACAACAAGAATGGAGAACAATTCATGAGTTTTGACAAATGATCAGCTCGAGTTCTAGTGAAACAAATAAATAAATCGTTGAGTTATGAGATTAGCATTACCAATAGACTGAAATCAACTCGTTTTTTTTATTCTTCTCGTTTTATTGTCACCAGACACACACACACACACACACGTTGTAAAAAATGTCGTTTTGAAATTTTGATTGGTGTGGTCGTACGAATTAAGTATCTTGTGGAATTGTGCTTACATACAATTACATATATATCTTTTAATGATTTAAGTTTATTATTGTTGTAAATGTGATTGACTTTATGTTATTTAAAAAAAAGAAAAATATCAAAAGGAATATCGTATCAGTTTTATGTTGTTTCATTTTCTAACTTTTTAGCATATACCACTTGACTTCGACTAAAATTTTTCCTCTAATATATTTGGTTCAACCTCAGGATGTTGTTATATTATCTAACAAGTTGATATGAATGCTCTTGATAACATCTAGAAGTCTTGCATGTCTATGTTCAGAGCTTCAACGAATTTTGTTAAATTTTTCCATGGAATCGAATTATCGGCATTTTGATCGTATAAGTTTAACGTATTTGTCGTGCTATTCACTAAGTCGGTTAAGTTGTCTCCAATAGCTAAGTGTAAAAATGACCCAACAATCAGTATTTTGAGCAACATGATGAACCAACAATATGCGCTATAAATGGAAAAGATTCAGCAATGCATGCTCTAACGGCATAAAGTCGCCTCTTATCGTTATTGTGAGTTCATCACAACGCTATGAAGCGCAATGGTAATATATTCAGCAATTCCAAAACCTTTCAGAGTTGCTTTTGTCCCTATCGGAAGTTCACTGACTTGAATCATGAATAACGTTTGAAATGTCATTTCTTACAGACATTTCTACATTTTTTATCAGGCTTTGTTATGCGCTGAATAAATTCATGCGATAGATTAATGCGATAGATTTATGCGAGAGCAACAGACCTCGTTCACCGCAAAGCGAGCGCATCACATTTATCGCATGAATTTATTCAGTGTGATGGATTTAGCGCATAACAAAGCCTGTTTTTTATACTTCCAAACTAAACCGTATAGATGCCGTTAGAGCATGCATTGTTGAATCTTTTCCATTTATAGCTTTTTCGGCTTACGTTTCCAACAATAATATGCGCTATAAATGGAAAATATTCAGCAATGCATGCTCCAACGGCATCTATACGGTTTAGTTTGGAAGTATAAAAAAATGCAGAAATGTCTGTAAGAAATGACATTTCAAACGTTATTCATGATTCAAGTCAGTGAACTTCCGATAGGGACAAAAGCAACTCTGAAAGGTTTTGGAATATATTACTATTGCGCTTCATAGCGTTATGATGAACTCACAATAACGATAAGAGGCGACTTTAAATTGCAAATAAAAGTACTAAAAATCAAAAAACTAACATTTAATTTAGTACCATTCGATAGCTTGAACCTTTAGCTTAACACCACTTAATTTTCATGCGCATATATGTGTAAGCAAGCATGTGTGAGATATTGCCTCTTAAGCACACATTTGCATTGCTCGTCTCTTGGCGCATACAGTGCCTTAAGTGTATCTCGAATCTCGTATTAAAACTGGACTGTGATAAGAGATATTGACTTGCTGACTTCGACGAAGTTATAGTACTTAAGGTCCACTACATTTTTACTGAAGACAGATGTCTCTTATCTCTTATCAGTTGCGCAAAAAATGATAAGAATGGATTCGCGTTTTTCGTGTGATTGATAAGAGATAACGAAATAACGCGAGGGGAAAATTATAGTACTCAAGCTGTTCTTTAACTTTGCTGAAGACAAATATCGCTTATCTCTTATCAGTCACGTGAAAACAAAACTTATCAAAAATCTCATATTGTATTGTATAAAAACCGCGAAAACCGCGAGTTTTTTTTTATCATTTTACTCGTAACTGATAAGAGATAACGAAATGATGTCTTCAGAAAAAATTGTAGTACTCAACCTGCTCTACAACTTTGCTGAAACCGGATATCTCATATCTTTAAATAAATCCGTTAAAAATGAAGTGACGATCATTCGCGTTTTCGTGGTTTTTCGTGGAACTGATAAGAGATAACGTGATGGTATCTTCCATAAAGTTGTAGAGCGGATAGAGTACTATAACATTGCTGGAGAGAACAAATCGTTACCCCTTATCACAGTCCAGTTTTCATATAAAATACATATGGGGCACTGTATGCCTCAAGAGGCGGGAATATGTTGCAAAACCGAAAGACGAACAAAAGGTTAATCAACAAGGTTTCTCCTAGATGTGATGCAAGTCAGCTTGTGCCGGGACGACAATGTCAGCCGGTGGCTTTTCCCCGCCAATCAACCACTTTATTTTTAATTCATAGCTTTAATAATGCGTGTGCCAATAGCCTTCAATAACGTGTCGTCAGTTATGGAATCATCAACTGATATGAATGCCTAACGGTGGTTAAGAATGCCCAATGCTATTGAGGAAACAAAAGAATCAAAATAACACTAAATGGAGATGCCGCATCCCACAAAATCCATCCATATCCAGCCACATTTTTATTAGTTAGCTCAGTTTTGATTTCGCTCCGTAATTCGTCCTAACAAATTTCCCCGTTTTTTGAAATCATAACGCTTCGATCGAAAAACGTGTGTCTCTTAAATTGTATTACGATAATAACTATATTTGTAACATTGGCAGCCTTGACCACAATTTTCTTTTATTCATATTTTCATTAATTGTCTGCGTGAAATTCAAAAGCGACATCAGAATTTCATCAAATTCATTTTCATAACATAATTCATTAATTACACCGTCTGTCGGTCAGCCGGTTAGTCAGTGCATCGACAACCAAAAGCTCAGTAATGTTGATTCGGTATTCATTTTCAAATCTCTTCATTTCTATCTCACTTCGGTATCAATGGGATGGAAAATTGCAGTGTACATACATTCAACAGTGTTTTGATGCGTATGAAATTGCAACAGTTTACCGTATGTAACGGCTCTATGATAAATTATCTCGCGTTAGTTTTCAATCAGTTCATTATCGAATCCCGAACAGTTCAAACCGTTTTAACTTTGCTGTCATTATCAAATCAATCAACGACAATGGCATTGACTATACGCCAGTTAATTCATTTATGTGGAGTGTCTTTGCTGTATTTTTCGTTGCATGGAGTCATTATGGTTGTTACCTTTGAAATGAAGGGTAAGAATATTTATAGAATTTTGATTTATACAGTGTCGCATTAAAGACAGTGCAATCGGATGAGTTGTTTGTAAGTGTACGAGTGATTTTAATCAATGATATGTTATAATAATTTTTGAAGAAAGACAATTTTCCAAGATATTTTTTTTTGTAAATAGTCTAGTTCGAACCAGAGCCTGTTATTCTTGGGATTTTACTCTTCTTCTTATAGTCACTATATAATATATATGTAATATAGTGAAATTCATTTTTATTTCATAGAACGCAATTTAAATTCTAACTTTTTTTTAGGCAGGCTCTGCTTTGAAGAATGGCTTTTTTCAATTTCTGGCTATGTTTCTGGACTTTTTCGTCCATATCATCAGAACAGGTTCAGAGCTATGTATACTATGTATATTCTACTACATTATTTGAACAGTCTACTTTTTCACGAAAATTTTCTTGACCTAAAACTCCAGGAATACTCCTTTGATTAATAGATCTATTATTTAGATAGAGAGGCAAGTCACTTTTATCCTAACACACAGCTAATTGAACCATCAGTATCAGTACAGTCGAACGAATCTATGAAAACAGCAACACTTAACGACTTATTCAATACTACTACGTACTTTTTTTTTGATTTTTTAGTATCCTAAAATGTTGTCGAAAACATTATACAAATCTTAAATTTAAGATATCACAGAAATCTTTGGAATAATCCAGTCGAAAACATTTTCTGTTATTTCATTTTCTTAATGCGTCATTTCATCAAAAGAATCCATGTTAAACATCGCGGCTTCCACGAATATTTAGTGCGTGCACTCAATCCACATAATCTGTATGCAGTTGTGTAGTTGCATCGCGAATTCACTTGATAGGATTCTGCGTCATTTAAACAGCAGTGTCACCAAATTATGTGATTAACTACAAATGCAAACGAATGAGAAAATCCGTCTTCCTCGTTCAATCGTGCGTCATAACCAAGTTTAGATCTTATCACCATGTGGATATGGAAATAATTCGGATTATTTTCTTATTTTTCAATCCTTTTTTCACTATTATTAAATATATCACTGCTTTAAATTTTACATCAAGGATTGAGTTCAATGAATCCTGTATCAAGAATAGAGTTTTTGGAACCAATATTTCATTAACGCAGTTTGGTGCTTAAGTCTATTGCTTGAATAGAAATTTTATGATTCGTACAGACATGAAAAATGTGTGAAAATCAATTAAGAATACTGTATGCTGAATACAGTTCTGAAAACGAATACAAAATTTCAACGGAGCTCTATTTGATTTCAATGATGCGTGTAATTGTTCGTATGTCTGTTGGCAATAGCCTTCCGTATCGTCGGGTTGTATAAACATGCTCGGATTTATTCAAAAATGTAAGAAAAGCAATAATTGGACGATATTGTGAAATTTGAGCGATCGGTTGCCACGTTACAAGGTACGTCACAGTCATTTCTCAAAGTTATTGTGTGCTACATATGTCACCTATCTCACTATCATTGCGGTTTTTTATTGACCCCATGCCTGTGTATTAATAACGTAGAAATTAGGCCAAATTGAATCACATCAACAATTTCATGCAACTCAAATGGACAGTTTCACAATTTCTAATCATCAAACGATTGCTCTGAAAATTTCACTGGCTTAGATTTCATATGATTTTAATTGCCAATTTTGAATTGTGCAAATATATTGAGTCATTTTTGTAAATGTATGTTTTTTATACGCATGCAAGACAATTTTACAAACGTTCATGATATACATATAAGCCATAAACTATGAATAAAAAAAATTAATCGCTAAACTCAATATTTTTCTACATTTTTTTTTCAGCCCATGAATCATTCTCTTGGATTCTCAAAGGATACCTTTCATCTAACATTTTTGAAGTTGCGGATTTCACTGTAAAAATTTTATTCTATGAATACATCGACGCGAAATGCAAAGTTTATTTGAGATCGAATGTGAGTTTCATTTCAATTATCCAATATATAAATCAAAATTGAGAATCTTCTGTATTTGCCATTGTTCCTTTTTTTGTTTGAAAACTTAATCATGTTGGCATTGAAACATCTGCTTTCAGATTATATTTATAAGTAAACTAATCTCACGAACAATACTACGTTTTTTTCCCGAGGAAAAAATCTCTCTAGAAAAAAGCAATTTGTGATTTAAAAAAAATCACAATTATTACTTGTTTATTACAAATTACTTTGTAAAAAAATCTTTGGGACAAAATGGTGAGCAATTCACTGGAACAAAGTAATGTGTTAAAGTAATGGTTTGAGAGATTTGTCCCTTGATTTTTTTTCCTTCAGCATTTCTCAAACTACAACATTATGAAGGATTTGGTGTAACTTTCTTGCTGTTATCGCTGTCATATATCGTGTCATACATTGTACCTTCAAAGAAAAATACACAAAATTTAATCAAATCCGGCGCCGGAAATCAACATTAATGAAATGAATTTAGTTCATTTATGACTAGTTTACAGTTTGTTGAAAAAGAAAAGTTATTCAATAGAAAAATAATTTGAACACCAATTTTTGTGATAAATGTTTCGATTTGTTTTAAACATATCGGTTCATATACAGGGGTCATATACAGTATCGGTTTATGCATTTAACTCCAATTTACCTATCCATTGAAAATACTGTTCATTCGGATCCATCCATATAATATAAACTGCCGTGCAAAAGTTCTAACCTTCAACTGCCAGCGACAACAGTCATCACTTGTATGGTTTGACAATTCAATTAAATTTTTCTTCGACAGTGTGTTCAAGCCAGCAAATAAAACTAAAAGTGGAATTCAACAAATATTAATTTGCCATAAATATTATTGTTAATGCCTAGATAGCGCTATAGTTGGCTATCATGAAAATTAATCCATGCCAATTGCATGGAGAAGCAATCAAAATGAAATAAAATGATTATAAAAGGATATGACTTCAAATAAAAGTGTCCATTTCATTATAAACAATAAGCTTAAGATTCATCCTATGTTTATGAATGCATACACTTCATTCAAAACAAATAGTCGAAACGTCAGCGAAAAACGCACAGATTCTGTGAATGAATCAACAGTTATCGTTACAGAAAAATGAAAATGTCTGTGAAAATTAGAAATTTACGATATTATTGCTATTGACTTTTTGTTCTGAATGAATATACTAAAAACTCATGATGGATAAGAAATCAAATTATGGAGAAAAGGTGTCGTTCGATGAGACTACGAACAAATATTATATGGGTAACACAGGAGTGTAATCCATATTTCAATTTGATTATCTTAACTTTTATACCATCCCTCCCCTGACTGTAATCTCTTTGCAAAAGACGCACCATGGGCGGAATTTATGCCGTATTGGGTCTATGACCAGCATGTTCTCAGCTCACTGTGAACACATATTGTCATAAATGTAGGCTTTGTAATAAATAAATAAATAATATCTGTCGACATTATTAAGAAAAGAGAATACAAATGAAATTGAACCTGAATAACATATAAGTTTGTCTCACTAAGGTTAACTGAATCAATTAATTACATCTTAAATAGGCCGTCCATCTTCCAAAGAAAGCGGCAGACGAAGTGGCGCACTCATAAAATGAAACTGCATATTTGTCAATCGTTTTGGCTTCATATCCAAGAAAACTAGTCGCAAATATGAGCCATAGAACGAGAAGAATAAAAAATGGCAATCTTCTGAAGAACATGATCATTGAATGATTTTTTTGAAATGCCTGAAGTGGCTCAGCTCCCATTATGGCCAAATATTTTCGGAACAATTGAAAGAGTTTCATAATTCTGGGTAAAGTTTCGTTTTGTGCCCGATTGATTTACTCTTCACTACTTCCAATGTTCAATTTCTTCGTGGCAATTTTGTTTTTGTAAAATAGGCTGATTTTTGAATTGAAGTTTCGTTACTGATTTTTTTTTTACAAATTAATCTTTATAAAAAAAACCAAAGAGAAACCAATCAATTTACTCTACGCTAAAATAATGCCAAGTTTAAGTAGTTCAATTTATTCTACACTATTTAGGCGCTTAATTGAAGATTCGGGGTAATTTCGGTATGGTATATATCCAATTGGTGCTATGATTCGGTTTATTATTTTCCATCATCACTTCGACAACGGCTTCGGATCAGATTTGAGCTTTGCTTTCATTCCAATCAGAAATTGTGCCCATTCGAGGCATGCTGCATGATAATCTTTCATAGATTGTTTTGCGTTTCCAATATATTCATTCTTTTCCTCTTTTTCCATTAAGCTTTTCACTAAATGACCAGACTTTGCCAAATTCCGGTAGTTCACTGTCCATGTTTGCATACTTCTCAACTTCTTTTCCATATTTTTACTTAGTAGTTTGTTTGTTCCATTTCCATTTCGCCTACACATTTCATGATTTCGTTGAAATGTTGCAGTTTCATGTCGCGTTCTATCCATATCTTATATGAATTGAAGAAAAAATCAGATTCCGTTTTTTCTGCTTTCAAACCGATATGCGCACCTAAATCCTTGTAGTACAAAGCAATGCCATTTTCATTATTATTTGACGATGTAAACAGTTTATTGTCCTCTGCATTCTTCTTCACTTCCGAAATATCGAACAGACCATCCAACTTTTTTTTTCCCAACCTTTTAATGTTGGTACGCTTGGGATTTTCTTCGCTTTTTCTTCAAATGCGTAGGAGGAAAAAGTATTTGAATTTATTATGTATATCGATCGAAATCATTTTTACTCCCTTCGAAGAAAGACTGTCTTAGAGTATACATCTACGATTGTCACAATGCTTTGACTAAAGTGATAGACAAAAATATACCATAGAATGATAAAACATGTATGAACAAATGTGATTAAGACTCAATGTTCCTTCCACCACTACTACACTGTCTCCATCATGTAGCATTAATCTCTATATATAAAAATTGAAAATTCGATGAAAAAAGGTTACATTTTGCTGTACAATTGAGAAAGAGGAATTCCTTTGAATCGACACCCACAAGACAAGCGAACAGAACAAATGCTTTGGCATTCATAGCGAATTGAATTTTTACTTTCTGATTAAACACCATCCAGGTATTGCTTTTATAGGCCGAAAATCGATCAGGTTCCTGGAATAATTGCAACAAAAAAAATTCCATCGAAATTATTCAACAGCAAAAAGTGTGTGCTGAAAGAAACATTTTTTCGTGGAATTGCTTGCGCGTGTGTTGTACGCTCTTCTATTTATTCGACATCCATCGAATAAAAACAACGTTCGCCGATACCTCCAAATAATAATACAAAATTGTGATCGCATATTCACCATGCGCAATGCGCATGCACAAATTTCCATACACTTTCCAGTTGAAGACCAAAAATTCGCTCACAAAAATACTACACACACGGAAGAAAGGTTTAGATATTCGCTACGTCCAATTTTTTTTCCTTGAAAAAAAAAAACCAAAATTTGAGATTTCTCAGACAAAATTTATTTCGGCGCCTCCATTTTACATACATTATGGAGGTTCGAAAAATAAATTTTGTCTGAGAAATCTCAAATTTTGGTTTTTTTCAAGGAAAAAAAATTGGGCGTAGCGAATATCTAAACTTTTCTTCCGTGTGTGTAGTGATAACATCGTATTGCGAAGATATTTTTTTTCATAGAATCACTGCGATTTGAATGCCCGAAAAACGTTCAAACCATTAGTTGGAGGCAAGATTTTTTTGGTGCCCCCAGAATTTTAAAGAACCATCCCCATTCAAAAAGTTTTTCTACACTATTTTTTACACACCGTCTCCACGTTTGACGTTTGAAAAACTTTTAAGTTCTTCAAACTATGGACTCGCACATTGTTAATACGATCGCGGGCGATCGAAGATTGTTAAACTACGGAGTCACTTAAGCGGCTCCCAATATTAAATCTGACCATGGCGAACTCGTTTTGGGTGTATACTTCAAATTCGCCTTCGGATGTTAAAAAATTTCATCCCCAACACTTTCGATGCAATTTTCTCCCTTAAAACTCAATTGGGCAAATAGGTTATATCCCACGAAAGTTGCGCCTGGTCCCATAGATTCTATTGGCAGATAGTGTTGGCCTCCTATGTTGACCCAGTTTGAAGGGCAGAGGTCAAAAAAAAGAAAAAAGTACAAAAACCACCACAAAGTGCATTGGATTTTTGGATTCTCGTCGAAAATTAGCTATACCTCCCGAACATCCGTTTTTGATAAAACTACTCATTGTGGCTCCAAATACCTCTGAATATGCACTGGGAAAAATTGATATTTTTCTATACTGATTTTTTTTGCGTTTTTCGGTATTTCTCCAATAACTCGTACCCCATATGCGATGGAGCAGAGTTTTGTTCAGCAAAGTTTTAGATCTCGCTGAAACCTACAATTTTGCCGCAGACAGCCATCACTTATCTATTATCAGTAAAGAGATAATGGCCTGTTATCACTGTTATCTCCTTACTGATAAGAGATATCAGATATATATATTACAAGTAATAAGATGAGTAATAAGTAATAGGTCATCTTATTTTTATTAGTAACTTGTACATTGAAATTTATAAGATATAATAATTTCTTTACTTGAATAATAGGATTGTATTTTCATTCATAATACAATTGAAATATACAGTGCAGCATAAAACACCAATACCGACACAACAAACCACACGCACACAGACACGAATGATATTTCGTCATAATCTGTTTTGAATGCTGTCGCTGTTATTCTCGGTAGTTCTTTGCGAAACTCACTAGAGGCGCTACTAGTATGCAATAGCTTGACTGTTCAACAACTAATACATTATAAGCGTATAAGAATATTCCGACTTTGATTCAACGACTAGCGTAGATATACATTATTTCTAACGTACGAATATCAATATTCTGATAAATCGAATTTTTCGGGCTTAATCCCTGATTTATTTTCTATTTCTAATGCTCAAGACAAGTGCTGTTTTTTGCTCAGGATAAATTTTCGAAATTTTCCCAATGGGAGCAAAAGGATTTTTGGTCGGTATGGCTCGCTAGGCCACACCAAATTAGGCCAATTGCCACCATTTATCCGG
>NW_022601432.1:4190367-4209153 GCF_009176505.1 Sitodiplosis mosellana | reverse complement strand
ACGAAACAAGTGCCAATGGCCCACAACACATTGAACCTATAAACGAAAATTTCGAATTCAACTTAGAAAACAAGTTACAGAAAGACGAAGCGAATCAGTTTGACCATTCTTGTTGAGATCTCTTTGGAGACTGACTCCATCCTGGTACTGGATACATAATTATATGTTACTCTTTTTGCATAATTTTATCATGAACGGAGTGATTCAAATGAGTGAGTTCTATATTTAAATTTCGTTGATAAAAAAAAGCTCAACGAAATTTGCCTTAATTATAAACTTGATAAGTTGCGCGTATGATGAACGTGTTGCAAAAGTTTTTATCGCACAAGTAAGTGGCGATAATCCGCCCATTTTTCAAAGAAATTAGTCATTCAATTTTGTTTGTTTTTTTTGTACACAAATCATATTTTGTCTCATTTTATTTATCATTGAGAAAATATGAGCTAAGCTATCGTCGCGAGATAGAGAAGACCGTAGGGCCCATGCAAGACCCTAACGACATCTATTGAGTTTTGTAGAAATCATTATGGTACTAACTACTTGGTTCAATATTTTTCCGTTCAATATAACTGGTAATTCTACTTAACAGTAGACTTGATGTGAAGCTCAGCGGCTTTACTGTTACTTAACATACTTTTAAGTTACTCAAACTAACTTAATAGCAAAACGTCAAACCAAATGGTATTTGTGCCCACTATTGTATGTGGACTCGCACAAGCTCATGGAAATGTTGTTCGGAATCAGTTATGAACAGTCATGATCAATTTCAATATTTTCATTCGACATGCCTCTCTATTCTGTTTCCACTGAAGCTATGTTTTCTTTTCCAATCGATACGAAAGCTTAAGCGAAATATTTTTCAAGAAAATTTCGCAACAAAATATTTTTTTTTCTTCATTTTTGTGTTTCTTCGCAATAAGATGTTGTCATCGACATTTTTGGAAGGAAACTTTTGCATTTAAAGTGTGATATGTATAGGATTTTGGACACAAACCAGGTGTGCATGTTGTTATCCACAGGCTCACATTTGTATCAAGATCAAGGCTTACGATGAATATTCCTTCTTAATTCATATTCATTCTCAAGTCGATTCGAATCCCGAAATCCGTGTCAATGCTTCGACTTGTAATTTGTATAAACATTCGGAGCCTAGGGTGGCAGCATCAACAAAATTCAAATTGACGTGCTGTTTTAGTTCAGAAAAAAAAATTACGAAATTACATTGATTTGCCTATTGAAATTGAGGGCGCTCGCATTGCCACAGTTCTTATTTAAGTCGTTTTCGGTCTTAGCTGCCACCCGATGATTTCGAAGCAATGTGCTCATGACAAAATTCCTTCTACAATCTGTAGCGAACAGAAATGAGTTCTGAGAATTTGACCGATTACTATTGTTGGTGATTACTGCGAAAGGTGATGAACCGACAAATATTTGTGTCGTTGAGTTCACTTTTCTGCTAAAAGATACGAGGCAAGTGTCTCAAGTGAAGATGAAGATGGAATGTTCTAAAACATTGCAGAAGACATCGGTCTTCTATCTCTTACCAGTAACACAAAAATAATTCAAATGTAAACAAGCGGTCTCGACTAATCCCATTTTCATACAAATTTGTTAATTGAAAATATCTTCATTGAATTAATCTCGTTGTTCGGTTAGACTAACCGGGTTAGTAATATCGCATAGAAAAGCACTTACCATGATTAAAGCACTCCATGAGCGAGTCTCTATGTGCATCAAATGTGAATGAAAAACATGTTTGTTTTTATTTGCGTTTATCATTTTTTAATCATGAATAAAATAAAACAATTGTTTTTTTTGTTTTTTTTCTTCTTCAATTATTTGTGTGTGTGTGTTTTAAGTTGCCTGAACTTCACCTAAAAATATATATGTATCTAAGTTAAGCTTATAATAATAGTACATCATACAATTGTATATATATCATAATGATAATAGTTCATAAAATTTGTGTGTCTGTGTTTATTCTTTCTTCAAATGTTTCTTCTTAGCTGGGCAACGTGTATCCTGTTGCTATTCCTTCTCAATAGGAATTCTCCACGATCATAATGCGAAATTTACTTAAACATATCGGGATTCATTATGGATTGGTTTCACTTTCACTTCACATTCGACCAGTGATTGCGATATCGCTCTCAGCATCTCATAGGATAACTGAACGAGATAATTCAGCTGGATGAGATGACGCAGTGACGCAGCGACGCAGCGACGCATCGCCCAAGTCTATCGCCTTAGTCTTTGTGATACACACACACAATTCGATGCCGTGCGTCACTAAATGGGACTGACTGTATAAGGATACCGCTGGGCGCATTGTGTGTATGTGTATCGCACAGACTCGGGTGATGCGTCGCTGCGTCATCTCAGCCAGCTGAATTATCTCGTTCAGTTATCCTATGAGATACTGAGAGCGATATCGCAATCACTGCATTCGACAAGCAATTGTTGTAATTGAGTTCACATCTTCAATGATAAATGACATCATATCTGGCGCGTATTACTACAATCCAATTGTTTATCATATTGATTTTTATTTACGTTGCTAAAAAAGGTACGCATTTTGTTTGGTAGCCACAAATTAGCAGTGTTATTGTTCATATTTCACGCATACAAAAAAGAAAAGTTCGTGATTTTAAAGATCATCAATGAATTTTGAAGAGAAAATATGTTAGCTATTCAATCTTGTTGCGAAATGGTGAAGTGAAGTTATTTTCTTTAATTGGAAATTGATTCATCTGACCAAAAAAAAGATGAATGAAAAATAAAAACACAAATAAAACGGAAGAATTGTTTCAGGTCGTTGCATGTTCATGACGCAAACAAATTGTCGTTTGGCATTTCATCGCTATTAAATGTTTGTTTAGAAATATATTTTTTCTGTTATCATTACTTTTTCTCTCAAATTTTGCCGTTGAAATTAAAATCAACTCATGACTTTATGTTTGAACCCAGGCATCGTTTGTCCACAAATACCGATTCACGGTGTCTAAGTTGAGGCAAAAGTTTTGGCGCAAAACGCGATTTGATTTCGAAACAGCACAATCTCAATGGCCATACAACCACCATTCAAAACATTCACCAGATGACAAAATGACGAATGAACATATTTAAAGCTCACAGCTGATGAATATTTGCTCTATATCGAAGAGTGAGTTGAATGAAATGTTTTTTTCTTTCTTAAAATGATACTCGGAAAAATCGAGAAAAATTCCCATGAAAATGATTCAAACGATAGTGTTGTATGTATGAAATTGGTGTTTATCATCAAGCCGTGTCTCAAAATGAACATACAAAATTCAATAATGATCGACCATATATCATTTGCTTCATTTTAATTTGATTGGTTTTTTGCTGTTGTTGACCTGACCCTTCCGAAAGAATAGAAAAAAAATAATAATATCTTTAACACAAAATTTTAATGAAAACATTCCATTAGATTCACATATGACAATAAACATGTCTCTAGAAGCTAATCATACATTTTATCATCATGATCCATGAATAACAATAAAATTCTACGTAAGAGTATATTGTACAATAGTTAAATGCAAAACGAAAAAAAATGCATACATGCAAAAATGAATAAAATGTTTCTTCTCTTTCGCCTGCTTCTTCTTCTTCTTCTTCTTCTTCTTCTTGTGTTTTTTTGTCTATATTTTCGGAATTGCCATTTTGGTCTAATATTCGTTTAGAATTGTCAGTTTTAGTAGCAATTACTTATTATATTTTCTTTGCCAATCACCTGAGTATATAAATGTGTGGAGGTTTTTGTGTCTGATCTGGCGTGCCACAATCAACCGATTTTTTTTTCTCGCTCCACTCAACAAGACTCTTATGTGACCCTTGTGATTCGTCTCTGAAATTCTGTGCCTCTAGTGCTCATCCGTTTTGTTTGTTTTTTCTTTAATTTTTGTATGCGATTCTTGTGTTTCCTGATTACTTGAGTTTGAGCGAGAGAAAAAGCACCCTCTCCTCAAGTCAATGCTCACTATGTTACTTCCTTATCCAATTCGGGGCGGGCAATCATCATCATCACCACTACTTGTCCCGTATCATTATTTTCTTTTGTACGCCGAAAAAATTCAAATGATAAACTTAACAAACTCTCTCTGATGGTCTTTGTTTCTATTTGTTTTTTTTCTCTCGGTCTAGCATTCTTCTTGTTGTAATTTGTAATATTCTCGTTTAAACACGTTTAAAACGTAACACATTAGATTTGTCGGTAGTTTTTGATTCAAATGTAAAAATAAACAATGATTTCTTTTGTTTTAGATCTAATCACTATAATATATTGTACATTTTCCCTTTTCGGTATTCTTCGATTTGTTAGTGTTTCTTCCTTCTCTCTCTCTCTCTCTCTCTCTCTCTCTCTCTCTCTCTCTCTCCCTGTTGTTGCCATGAATGATTTGCTTGAGCGCGAAAAACGTATTTTAACCAATTATTTTATGTTGAATGTACGTTAAATCCTTAGACTGTAATGAATATTTATAATGTCAAGATGTTAATATTTGTTGTTGTTTGCTGTTGTTTCTTTTAATATGTCTTAATTTGTGATATTACTTCCATGATTGCAGACGAGCTATTGTTTATTCTTCTTCTTTTTTCTCTCTTTTAAATCTAGCTTCTCTTCCTTTTTAGTTTAGACAAAAAGAAATGTGTTCTTAAAAAAATACCAACAATTTTCCGTAAATTTCATGATTTTTGTATGTTGTGTGATTTGAATTCATCCCGCACTTGATGTTTGTATGGCTAATTTTGGAATCAGGAAAATATTGTGTTCTGCCATGTGTTTTGTTTGTGTCTTTCACTTAACTCTCTGATGTGTTTGTTTTTATTTTGTATATGAGGAGGAGGGGGATGGCGTCTAAAGTTTAAATCTCTGGGTCATATTTGAGGCGCTTGACATTATGATTGTACTTGTCATCGTTGTCTTCGCTGTCGGTGCCTTCGAGTCGTGTCACTATTTGCTGATGATTCAATATCGATTGATGCGGCTGCGATGTGATGATTTGATGCTCTTCGTAAATGTGCTGCACAAATTGGGATGCACACAAACATATCGGTTAGTGGATTTGTCAACTTTTAATTTAATATCTCGAATGGTTTTGTTTGCTTGAAATACAATGGGAAAAAAACTTACTCCTCTTTCAGCTGGCACCGTTGATACAATGACATTTGGTGAGCTCGAATCGACATACGATAGTCTAGTTTTCGAAACAATAAGGGAAATTGGGTTAAAATTTGATGTTATAACTTTATTTCTTTTTATTGAAATAATTTTTTTCATTTCCAAATGGTTCTTTTCTCCATTTTGATTGAATGACTCACCGGTATTGGCTCTTTTTGGGTATATAGGGAGCTGAACTTGGAACCAGCCGATGTTGCACCACATAGTTGTCTGTGGAAAAATTGCGATGAAATTGATTAACTGGAAAAAAATGATTCACTTTAAATGTGTACTTTGTTCAAATGAATGGATTGTATTTACTTACCGTCAACGCTTTGATTTTCAGCGTGTACAATTGGATATGAGCCAGGTGAACCAGGTGCCGATTGTAGCACAATATCATGCAGTGGCGAATTTTCAGCAGACAAATTATCTACGTGAGGGCAAAAAATGAAATTATGAATACCAAAAATACCAAATTTAAATTGAATTTGATGATGGAATTAGTAGAATCTTCCAAAACATACCCATATGACTCGGCGATACCGGCGCAGATCTTGGCATACCATACGGTGTTCGGAAGCATTGGCTACCACGTTGGCGCCGTTTCTTGTAGCTTTGGTCAATTAATTTTGATTCGCTGTTTGGATCTATTCGCCAAAAACTACCCTTTCCGGGCTCATCCTGCGATCGTGCCACTTTGATGAAATATCTGAATAATAACGAAAAATGTTGATATTAAAAGATATAACAGAAAAACGAAATGACAAAAATGCGTATTCGAGTAGTGAATGTTACCTGTTCAAACTTAAATTATGGCGAATGGAATTTTGCCATCCTTTGTTTGCCTCTTTACGGTAATAGGGATAATGCTTTGAAATGAATGAATAAATTCCCGATAGTGTGAGCTGTTTCTCTGGCGATGCCGCAATCGATTGAACAATTAGCTGTGCGTAACTGTACGGTGGTTTCTCGAATTCATTGAACGATGATGACGATGGCGGAGGAAATAGATCCTGAAAATGTGTTGCAACAAAATTGATGAGCAAACATTCATATTTAGGCCAAAAGGATTTATTTGTGTTAAATAGCGTTGTACTTACAGTTTCAAAATCATGATTGTTACCGGCCACCCCACTACTGCTCGCCAAATGTCCCGTGGAATTGTTATGATGATTGTTATTGTTTTTGAGATGCTGGTACGTACTGTACACACTGGCTGATGTGCCTAACAGGTGGTCATTTCCAATATCACGATCAAATGTGATGGCATCACCGCGAATTTGGTAGTTTTGCCGTGGGCTTGTCGGACAACTGTTCGCCGCACTTATCGTACCCGTTGGAGATGGGAATGGACTGCGCTTGTCATGTTCGGGTATTGAAATTTTCAATGGCGCATATATCACATTTGAATTTTCCACGGCTTTGGTGGTCTTGGCCGGCATTTCGAACGGATGATCTACATAGCTCTCGAACAGAATGCGAATATTGGTGCTCGGAAATCGAAATGTACATCTGGACGAACATAGGGAAATTTCATTTATATTTTGATTGCAGTAAATTTGGACTTGAGAAAAAGTTTCTTTCTAAATTCAATTTTTTCTACATTCAATTCAAAAACTACTCATTTGCGTCCATTCAACTGAGAAAAACCTATTTCTACCCAACCATAACCGATAAAATGAAGAAAATTAGCCAATACTCACGCTTTTGGTAATTTTAATGGTTCAGAACTCTTGCGCTGGAATACATCATTGACGAATACACCGTTTTTACTCAAGCACATCAAATAGAAATTGTTGGTGCTACGATCAAATGTTACTTGCAGATGCTTCCGTGACACAAAACTATTTTTGCCCACATGAAAGTGTACTGTTGATGTCGATGAGTTTCGACCGATTTTTATTGACGCTACGAAGAAAATGCGGGAAAATTAATTAGCATTTTAATATGGATGTGAACCGAATGCATAATATTGCTTTCATTTGAAAAATACTCACAGACATTGTCAGTTATGTAAAGAACTTCATCTTTGTAGCACAAGCGACCGTAGACATTATGTGTCTGCTGTAAGGAATAAATGAAAAATATTACTTTATTTTTCCGTTCGAATTGATTTTTATTTCTTTAATTGATGCACTTTTCATTTGATTTTGTGTCATTTTTCTTTTCATTCGAAGAAAAAAAACAAACGGAAATACTTACACCCGGCTGAGATCGACGCGTGTCAAAAGAGTTGAGGTTATTTGTTGATGTGGTGTACAAAGTTGCCGGAGGCGGTGGTGGCGGAGGTAGAGTCTCTAAGTTCACTGAAATCAATTAGCAAACAAAACAATCAATTAAATCTCTCTTTAAAAAGCATATTTTTTCCGGGAAAATTTCTCGGTGAATGAATTACAATTCGTTTAAATAGTTATACGGGGAAATAAACGGTTGTATTCAACCATTAGCGTAACAAGTGTGGCGCTAAGCGTAATCTCATACTCGATCACGCTAGTAGATCGAGTGTATTGTAAATAAAATTATGCGTTTAGTTTGAGTTTATTAATAAATTGTCGTCATTTCCTTCGTCGTATTTACCTTTGACTGTATTGGTTGGTGAATTATCTAAAACCATAACATTGTTTTCGATGGCACGTTCAGCTGAATCGGCTACGGCAGCCAATAATACCATGTCCTCACCGGAACTGAAAATTGTTCGATAAAAAAGAATCGGTCGCATGTGGTTTGTTTGTTCTTTCGCTTATCTCAAAAATCGCAAATTCGAAAATGATATTGATCGACTTACCATATGCTCATTATCAATATGCAGTAATGTTAAACCAAATGACACCAAAGAAAATAAAAACAAATTGTATCTAGTAAAATCAATGCACTTGATACTCGATCGAATTTTAATTCACGATTGATGTTCTCGTACGCGGACGTAGTGAATTCAATAACTGCAAAACAATGAAAGAAGAAGATGAATTAAAATAAAAAAAATAAAGTAAATATTTACAAATTGATAGCGTGTGTTGATAGCCAGCGAATAGAGTCGGTATCATTGGTTTGCTTTCGTAGTACGTTGTTTGTCATTTGTCATTTCATTTCGCTCGATTTGCATGTTTTTTTTTTCTCAATTTGCTTGAGAGCAAATTTTCTATTTGCTTTTCTGCCTTAATTTCCGAAAAGAGGTTTGACATGCGTTTTGGTTGTTGTTGTGATTTACCCACGTGAATGGGACTGAATAATTTCAGTGATTCAATTGCCCGCATTCACACTGATACGTATGACAATTTTTTCGATTTTAAATTGTTCGCAATCGCAAATCAATTAACACAGTGATAGCGTGTGGTAGCGCCAAAACGTATGACCACATAGTAGTATGTAGCGACAACAACGCAGTCATAACAAATTAACTAAATGTTTTATTTACATTTTAGTGGCTGAGCTTTTGACTATGCTTATCGCTATCACACCACATACCATAATGATCGCCATCTCATTCGTTCACTCGCTCGCTCGCACTCACTCATATACACAAAGCGCCAGTGATTCATTCGCACCGATACACTTCTCTATCGCTCATTCCGTATCACATACACGGAATTCACTTGGCTTTGTTGTTGTCCGTGTGCTTTTTTTTGATATTTATTTCGGTTGATTGTGGTTATATTTTTATTATTGTTGCTGTGTTTATATTTTGGTTATTTTGTGAGTGGTATGCGTATTGACAGCAGCGCTTTGGCTTGATTTCGTTCTAAAGACGACATATTTCAGTTGTTGTTGCTCGTGGGCTGTAGGCGGTCAATAGATGAAAACATCATGATCATCATCACTGTTGCCGTTGCCGCTGTCTTTGCCGTAATGCCGAAACGTGCGCACATTTATCGCTGATGTTATGTCAATTTTGTTGTCGGTGTTCGATGACGTTGCCGCTTACGCATCATCACTTTTTTTTTCATTTGTTCGGTCTCTTTAAATGAACAATGGGTAAAAATGGTATGATTACCGAAAATCATCGGTCGCACGTATCCATGTATGTACCATTTAGCCAAAAAAAAAAACAAATCGAATGTCAGACAAAATTTATAATTTGCCGTAGTTGACGCATCGAGATGAAACTTGATAAAGTCATTAACATTGCAGAACGGGAGCGAGAGAGGGAGAGAGAGAGAGAGAGGCGGAGCACCTTTGTGTTGAAATGAAGCCAATCCAAAATTTGAACAACAATTTGGTTGCAATGGATTTTTTTTTCTCCCATCTTTTTGCTGTCTCAATTTTGAATTTGTTTATTGATTAGCGACCACGTTCTCTAAATAATACTTTTGAAGAAAAAAATCGGTTTATTTGTTCAAATGTCTAGGAGTTCAATAAGAGCTTTGTTGAAGACTCAATATTCATTTCTTGACATGTCGCTTGAAGAAGAAAATTCGTGCAATCGAAATGAACGAGCAAATTGCAGAAAAAGAAGCAGAAGAAACAATTTAACACAATCTTTATAAGCCTGATCGAAAATGACGTCATATGCGACCACGAACAAACATTTAGTTTATTGAAATGATGTGAAATGTCACGTTTAACGCACTCCCTTGTTAGTTAGGTTTTGCTCTCTCTCTATCTTTCTCACTCTTTCACTCTCCCTCTGTGTATCAAATGGTTGTCGCTATGTGAATACAATAACCCCGGCAAATTGAAATCGATCGAAAAATAGCATCAAGTTTCAAGCAATTTCAGGCTCGTAACTCTTCGATGAATTGACAACAGCCGCAGCAGCAGCAGCAGTGGCAACGATACTGTGAACGGACTCAAAACTGACTCTTGTGTACTGTTTATTAAATGCTCTCGTCAAGCTTACTCGACATATCGAACACCGAAAATAGTTGCAAAGCTAAACAAAAGTGTGTCATATGCATTATCATAAAAGGCATTGCTACTATGTGGCATTTATTGGTCGTTGATAAGCTCATCACGAGTGTAAGCAGCAACGAAAATTTTCTAATATTCAGAGATACAAAAACAAAAAATGACTGATGATCATGTTTGACACACTAGCGAATCAATGTGTTATTATCTATTATCAGACCCAAACAAAAACACAGAAAAAACAAGTGGCAACAAAGCCCAAATATCGACTATACGTACAACAGCAGCAACAACAACGAAAATTATATTGTTAAATAACATTGAGAATAAACAATGAAGTTGATCAATAATTATCGACACGTTGTCGTGGCCAAGCGATTAGAGTGAAAATAAACAAAACGGTTGTTTTTCTTCTGTCTCTTTGATAATCGCTCAATAAAATTGGCTTTGATATTAATTTGGAGCTGCGTTCACTGTGGGAAATCTATGCGATATATTCACAAGAATCGAAAATCATTTGATTTTCGGCTTGGAAACAATATGAAAGAATAACGACGGCGACGACGACGCTGCTCCGCAATCGAAATCCGTGCTTGTTTTGTTGTTGTTCGATTTTCATCGAAACAAAAATACCACACAATCTATTTACATTCTTATTAATTTGCTTGGGGCGATGACGAAAAGCATGCGAACGAACCGCTAAATTCCCTTAGCACGGCCACTCATCCTCTTATTCACTCTCTCTCTTTCTTTTTTACTCCCATTGTCTCGCTCACTCGCATTCATTTCTATTACACACCAAATATAAGCATGAAAAAAGAGAGTATTCTTCCCATATTACGTATTATGCTTGCA
This sequence comes from Sitodiplosis mosellana, assembly GCF_009176505.1. NCBI lineage: Eukaryota > Metazoa > Arthropoda > Insecta > Diptera > Cecidomyiidae > Sitodiplosis > Sitodiplosis mosellana. Next base: position 4,198,268 of record NW_022601432.1, on the reverse strand, counting down.
CACACAATAAAATTCAATAAATGAACAACAAAAAAATTATGCACACGACACATTCCTTGGCCAGCGCTTGAGTAAAAGAAAATTTGCGCTACAATGCAAAATGTTTTGTCGGTGTCGTTGTCGTCGACATCGTCGACGTCGTCATCGTCGTTGCCGCCCTCTTCATTTATTATTACCATTTATTTTTATAAACACAAACAAATCGGTATACACAAAACGGCTTGTCGCCGCCACTGTCGTCTTCGTCGTTGTTGTTTTGACCGAAATGTGCCGCAATTTCAAATGTCGAAATGTATTCTCAATTCCATGCAAAAAACCAATTCTCTGGCGATTCTACCACCAATATATGCACCATGTGATTTATTTAATTTTATTTCGACAAGAAATGGACACACACAATTTGTCCACGGACAAGTGCCAATGAATACTTTGAAAATTTGCGATTGTCAATCGAAATTTATTCCATTTCAAAAACACATTTTTTTTCACACAAAAAAAATCAACCCTTAGAAGCGGCGCGAGAAGGAATAAAACCGAAATTCGCCATCCGAAAAACCAAATACAATTAACTCACTTGCAAACAATCCGCGTGTTTTCCGGAATTTCAAAAGCAAATTATTTATTAACAAGTCACATCATACACACTAAACAAGAAAACACAATTTCCGAAGAAAAATCACAAAAAATTCGCATGAATTAGAAGATAAAAGCAGAAATAAAAATAAAAACAATAACAACAAAAAAACCAACGACTCTTCGATCGAAGCACAAACGGAAAATTGCATAAAAACCAAGAACGGGCAGCAAACGTGCGGCCCAAACAATTTTTTTCTATATATTAATTGTTTTCGATTTGCAAACACCGCGTTTACAAATATACGTTGGGTTCGTTGTATATGCTTGATGTTCTTGTGCACACGATTTCATTCACTTTTCATCTCTCTGTTGCCATGCAGAAAAGCACAAAGTCGAAGCACAAACATGTATGCGGACACACACAGCACACACACACACATATTCAAAGCGAGTGGAGCAGTGAGAAGAAGGAAGAAGAAAGAAAGAAAAAAACGGCAATGTAATAAATGTAAATATTATGGTTACCGTACACACACGGGCACTGTAAACGATGGTAGTTGTGTGAGCATATACATGTGCACACAACGAAGCGAGCGAGCGAAAGAATGAGAAGGAGCAGAAACACACTCGGCCACAGGCGGAGAGGAATCATCAGCAGAGGAAGAACAATACACGCGTGTAATATAAAGCAAGGAGTCGATACACCATCAACACACCGTGTATTTTCTCGTCAATTTTTCGAAAATTGACTATACCAACAAATTACACCGAAAATATGCAAATACAATTTACAGTACCAGTCGATATCTGGTGCGAGAACAAAAAAAAATGAAATAACGACCGATTCGTATGAATTGACTTTGACTCTATCCTTCTCTGTCTTTCTCTCGATTTATCTCTTTCTTTCTTTCTTTCTATCGCCGTCGTCAACTGGACGAAATGAAATAAACAAAAGCAACAACAACAATAACATTGACGCTTACTTCAGTCATACCAATCTGAACACATGTGTACATTTCAAGCATAACAAACATTATCCCTGTCATTGTTATGTGTTTTTGCAAAAGGAATCGTCAATACGTTTTTCCAACGACATTGGCGCTACACTTGCATGGAGAGCGAGTGCAAGAGAGAGAGACAGAGAGAGAGAAAGAGAGAGAGAGAGAGAGAGAGAGAGAAAGGAGGCAAATACAGACCAATGCATCTGGCCAATTGTTCAATGTGATTTGGTCGTCCGAATCCACAAAACCATATCATCAAGCATATTTAATAATATACGATCATTGCATCACCTTGCAAATGTGTCATCATCTCATTTCAACGTAAAATACCGTGCGACAAACTCAAATCGACTGAAATTTGGATAGAATTTGGAATAAAGTACCTTTTCGGGATTGGCAAACCAATGCGAAAAGAGTTTTGCACGTGTTTCGCTTGTATGGAATTTGCTTGGCCGCACACGCACACACACCCATACATAGACGAAAACATACACACGCACACACTCAATATCCGCAATACTCACTCACACGCACGCTCACACACACTCGTACCGCACAATGAAAACAACAACAAAGTTTCGGATGGAAACTAAAATTCTGAGCCGTAATGAAAACAGAATCTATACTCAGTAATAATACATAAAAGCCCCAACCACCACTGTACACACACGTCCGTGTGCCGTTGTTCGTTCTCTGTCTTGTGTTAAATTTGCACAAGCGTGCGGAAACTGCGTGCAAAATGGGCTAGAGTGAGATGAAACGAGGAGCGCTTGGCACTTGGTTGGTGAGAACCAACAGCATACACACAATGGCATAGATATGAAAAAATGTGGTTTTCTTACGAATTCAAACACACAAATTTCAACCTGATAATTCCGATTAGCAATTTGTTTTGATTTTTTCTCTCTCTCTTTCTCTCTCTTCCTCTCTGTTTTTCACATTGCTCACTTGAAACCGATTTACAAATTCATTCGTTGCGATTATATCAACCGAAAATAAGGAAAAAATATTCGATTGCACGATTTGAAAAAAAAAAGAAAATGTTGCACATAACCACACTCTGTCTCTCTATGTATACATATATGTATATTTATATCTACGCGGTTCGGAATTGCACAGCGCAATATTTGTTTTGATATGAAAAATTTCGTCGCAAATCTTACACTTTTCAACACTGTGCAACAACAACAACAACAACAACAACAACAAAATTTAGCAACTCACAAAAATCGAATATACAATATGCCTGAACAAAATCAAAATATTTTAATCAATTCAATGATATGCACCTTGAGAAATTCGGAAATTAACAACAAAACGCAGGGGAAAAAAAACACAAAACTGGCAAGTGGAAAGTCAAACACGCAAAAACGTTTGTTGGTTCGTTCGTTCGTTCTTACGACGAAATCCAAAACATTAAAACTATACGACAAATGACAATTTGTTTACGTGCCCATTGACAAATACATACACTTTGACTTCGACGTTGTGTGTCGGTCGTCCTCTCTTGTATTTATTTTGAATATGAGATATATTCCAAGTCTGCATACACAACACTGAGCGAAAGAGATAGATTTGCTTCGATAGAGAAAAACGTAGCGCGCTACGGAGACACTTTATTGTTGTTGAATAGTATTACTATTTTCTCTCTCTTCTTCCTTTTCTTTACACTGTATGTTTTGATGTTGATCTGTGTGTTGTTTTTGTTGATTTTTTTTTTTCTTTCTGTTCTCCACACACCGTTTTCCGTATTCCGCTGCAAATATATTTTGCTGTTGTCGTCCGCTTCGTCTTCTATTCTCTCACTCTCGTAATCTCGATGAACCGTTTTGGTCTTTAGAGTCGTCAAACACTTTAACACTTTTAGTGTTGACGTGATTCGACGTTAGTTTAATATTTGAAATAATATCGTGTATTGTTATCGTTCTTACCGCGCTCTCTCCAGCTCCCTCACACTTTTACACTTTTTCTTACTATCTAACTCTCGGTGTCTTTCTCTGTCACCACGGTTGCTGTGTGTGTGTGTGTGTGTTGTTTTATTTTTCTTCTTGCCAAAAATGATTCTTACTCGGTATTTACATTCGGCGTAAAAAAATCTGTTTGCTTATGTATCAGTCGGATGATGGTGGTGGTGGTAGTGGTGGTGCTGATGTTCTATGGACATTAATCGATCCACATGTGTATGTGTGCACACTGTGTACATATAGGGGCAGCATCCATTGATTGTATGCGTTTGTGTAGTTTACCTCACTCACTATTGCCTCATCTCAACACATAAGCGGCTAAAATCAACAATAGGTTTTTTTTTACTCGTTCTCTTTCTCTCTCTCTCTCTTGACCTCTCGCTCGTTTTTACCCAAACACATTACGCGCGCACTGTACAACACACAGAACGCAATACAATAGAGAAACAAACCATGTGGTTGGATAGTGATAACACATTGAAACGTTGATTTGTATCCAATTTATTTGCTCGGTCTGAGTGCAAAATGTTAAATGTGCATTTTTCTGCCGTTCAAAATAGCATTTCTCTCTTATTTTATTCAGTTTCAAAAATCATTCACATTCAATCCAATTGTGGTGCTGGTCGCTGCTTCTTCTTTTTTTTCTAATGCGAAAAACAAACAGAACGTTTTTTTTAGCACATGCGCGCTCATTTCACAGCACTTATTGAATAAACAAAAATCCTTTGTTGAACATTCAACTATCGATCTTTTATCGCGACAATTAAACAAATACGTAAGCAATTACCGTCCGAAATGCGGTCCTTTTTTTAACTTTTTGGATGGTTACAAAATGGGATTGTTTACATAAATTCCTGTTTGAGAAGGACGAAAACAAAAAAAACTATTTTGATTGATGGAACATCATTTGGAATGTGGTTGAGAATTGAACGCATCCATTTGCCGTTGAATAATCAACGGAATTTGTGCAAAGAAAATGATTAATTGAGATAAGAAAAAGAGAAAGAACCCAGATCTAAACTTTTAACAATGTCTAAATTGGCCAAAACCAAAGAGGATTCCCATCAAATCTCCCAATAATCTCGAAAAACTAAGCTTCTTATTTACTTCTTTCAAATGCTCAAGGCGACATTGAACGAAGGCTACGATTGACATTCAAGAGAGTTCAAATGTTTACCCAACTTAACCTCAATCGAAGTGATGGATTCTGACAGCCAGTGTCAGTTGTGTACGATCAGAGTTTTTTTTTTCTCAATGGTATTACACTTTGGATGTGTATATATGCCAATACAGAGTAGAAAAAAAAGAAGTTATTACCGAAACCGAATTGAGCGAACCGAGTGAACTGTGAGGGAAATTTAACGAAATCTAAAGTGAACAGTATCAGTACGTGGACGCGACACGCGTATTGATGTGTGTCTTACATAAAGAAAATCTCAAAAAAATTCATTTTATATTAGTCAATTTCTAATTGTGCAAACAATTTAATTTTGGGTAATTAAAACGTTTTTCATTCTGCTGTAACATAGAATAAGATTGTTATAGTCTGTGTGTTATTTTACTATGGCAAGAGTAGCGACGCGAATATTTTGAATAAAAATTAGATATTAATTTATCCGAAGTACAATGAGATCAAGTGAATTTTTGATGTGCAGATCTGAATATTTGTTGGGAAAGAGAAAGACTGAGAAAAGAAAAATAGAAACAAAACCATTGAGAAAAAAGGTCATGAGAACAATGCAGTTTTCCAAATGCTATTGCAGTCTGTGTTTCATGTCGATAAATGTCAGTGATAAATTCCATTTTGATACGATTTCCGAATGGCTATGTTTTGTTTGTTTTCTTCATCGGTTATACGGAGTTTGATCATATTTTAATAATATTTTGACGCAGTCTGTGCCCAAATACATTGATACGATTTAAGAAGCGATATTCTATACCGTGCAATTCTCCGATTTCCCGAGTGTATGTAGTTTCAGACATCGACGAAAAACACTATCGTCATCAGAACGCGTTGACAATTGTCGTCATTTGTGCTTGCTCTCGTGAGCTGTGTGTGTTCTGTTTTTTTTTCTCTCTAGATAACACTGGGTATAAATCAGTTTTTTCGGTGTTTTGTTGAATTTTTTTCGAGAGAGAGAGAGAGAGAGAGAGAGAGAGAGAGCGACATTAAAGTGTCAACTACTAATAATTTTGCCCATGTGACTGAGTGGAAATCATTAATTATCGGTTTTATGAGCTTATATCAAAACTGTTGAATGATTGTGTGAAGGGTTAGAAAAAGCGTTTTCACCAACAAGAACAACGAAAAATACCGAATTGTGCGGATTTGTGTGTGTGTGTGTGTATGTCTTGTCTGGTTTTTGGTCGAAGACTCAATAGAAATTCATTATCAGCATCGGTGAACTGAGCACACGAAATTTCATTTATCACGTATTATTACTAAACCATTGAAGCCATAGATTAGATTTAATAATTAATTTAATAGCACGATCGATTCAAATTCTTTTTTGTTTGTCTGTTGGTCTCACTGGATTTGCAGATACGGTGTCAGGCGCGAGAAGGTCGAGGTAATTGCAAGAACACATTTCAAAGCAACACTCAATTAAATGTCAGCTAGAAATTAACGCAGGCACACACAGTACGATTCGTGAATAGAACATCGTATTCGCGTTACATAGTCCACAAGAAATAGTATAAATACCAAAACAGTGAAAAGGAAAGCAAAAAAAAAAAAAACGGAGAAAGTGAAAAAGAGCGAGAGACGAGAGTAAGAGATAAGGAATAAAATACAGTAGCAAATCAACAATGTCGCCGCAATTAATCAACAAAGTATTGAATCAGAATTGGTTTGTGTCAACACAAATGAAAGAGATGCGTCGGTCAGCAACAGTATTGGAAACAACGAGCGCCCTTCAAGTATTCCATTGCATTGAAAATGCGGCGGCAAAATTCATTCGCACAATGAACCATCGGCATCATAGGATGATGCTTTGTGTCATTGTATATTGTCTAGTACTTAGTTTGAATTCTATAAAATATGTCAACTGTGATATTGAACCACATCCCGTAAACAATCAGTTTGGCGATGATGATGATGCGATCGGTGTCGGTGCGGCTGTACCACGCATACCAGTAAGTTGAACAGTATTTTCTTATTTCGATCAAATGATTTCTTTCCAATTCAAGAATTAATTTAATGAAAAAACATTTTTTTTTCCTGCATGTGAAGGTTCCAGCCAAGCCAATTGAGACACAAAATGTCAACGATGCGATTGATTCACCTGATAATATCAACAAGAGCAATAATTACGATAACATACTGGGTGATTCGAAATTCTTGCATGCATTCATTGGATCATTATCGGTGATTGTTGTGTCGGAATTGGGCGATAAGACCTTCTTTATCGCTGCAATCATGGCTATGCGACATCCACGTATGATTGTATTTGTGGGTGCGATAACCGCACTCGCGCTCATGACTATTTTGTCGGGTACGTTTCCCCCTCCCCTCCCATTCTGTCAACGCTCTCTACTCAGTTTTTATCAATCGATTCAAAGAATATGAAAAATCGACGATAGAAACGAGACTTTAGAAAATGAGACAGAAAATCTGAAAATTGATGGACATTTTTTTTTTCAATTGAATGATGATTCATTTGTTTGCTTATTTATTACGCGTTGTCTATTTTTAAACAGCTGTTTTCGGTCAATTAGCAACGTTGATACCACGTGTCTATACTTACTATATTTCAACGGCACTGTTTGCTATATTCGGCTTGAAAATGCTTCGTGACGGCTGGTATATGTCACCGAACGATGCACAAGAGGAATTTGAAGAGGTGCAATCCGATTTGAAGAAGCGTGAAGATGAGGTAACCCTCAATGTAATTATATATTCAGGCACGGTCTATTTGTACGATAAAAATCGTACGGTAAAATTTACGTTTAGCCTTACAGGCTATTCGTACGGTGAATTTCAGAATTTCGTACGAATAGATATAGAGACTAAACGTACGGATCGTGCGAATAATAATTTTTCTCCGTATGTTTAGTCTCCATGTCTATTCATACGAAATTCTTAAATCCATCCATATAAACGAAAAAAATGATTCTGTTTCGAAAAATGGTAGCAATAAACAAAAAAAAAACAACAACAACAAACCAATTTGATTAGTCATTTTTGGTGAATTGTGTTTGGGCTGCAAATCATGATTGCAATCAAACTGATTGATTGTACTGTCTTTAAGTGCAAAAATCAACTCGGTCTGTCTGCGTGAACGATATTAATTGCTAATTCGGCAATTTCGGATTCAAAACAATTGATCGGTCTACAATCGATTGTTTTGAACCCAAAATT
>NW_022601432.1:4067053-4189967 GCF_009176505.1 Sitodiplosis mosellana | reverse complement strand
CTAAACGTAAATTTTACCGTACGAACAGACCGTGCTATATATTCAAATGGAAAACAATGAAATTATTATATGTACTGAAACAATGACTTGTATTTTGTTTTTGTCCTTCAACAGTTTGAAAAAGAAACGGCCACATCGACAATTCTTCTGCCTGATATTGAAAGTGGCGTGGTTACGGTTACCGAAAATCCACAGGTTGATGTGAACACAACGGACACACCGACACCAACACGTAAAGCCAAAAGCAAGAGCAACAAATCGATCATGACTCGTGTTCTAATCCAAGCATTTTCGATGACATTCTTGGCCGAATGGGGTGATCGTTCACAATTTACCACCATCATTCTGGCGGCACGTGACAATTTATACGGTGTTATAGTTGGCGGTGTGTTGGGACATTCATTTTGCACCGGATTAGCTGTGATTGGCGGTCGTATGATCGCACAACGCATCTCCGTTCGAACCGGTAAAAATTTTCTACCATTCAAACGATATCATTTAGCCATTCAATTCAAATTAGACTGGAAAATTAATTGAAAATAATCTTAAATATTTTCTCTTTCTCTTTCGCTCTTTCGCTCGCTCTCTCTCTCTCGCACGCGCGCGATTTTCTCAAACCAGTGACCATTGTTGGAGGTATCGTGTTCATTTGCTTTGCATTCAGTGCATTCTTTTTCAATTCAAAGGCAGATGAGAATCCAAGTATAAAGCCATAATTAACGGCCACACCGATCCCATTCAACAATTTGACGACGCAACAAAACCCAAGCGAATTTATTCTTAATGCAACTCATGCAACTGCTACGAAATTTTATTCACATTCATTGTATTTATAAAAAAAAAATAGAGATATGCGACACACACACACACACACAGAGACATACACAGTTCGGCCGTACAACAAAAATCACCCGTTTTTCTTTCGTCGTTATTCATTTTAGAATATATGAATTTGTTGTTATCGATGTTCTAAGTTGATCACTCAAGCGATCATTACATTGGATCATTTAGTTTACCGATCAAAATTTGGTTAATCCAAAATTTAAAAAAAAAATTGAAATTCAAAATCTAAAATAGGAAAACAAGTTGTTTTATGTAGATCAAAATTATTAGATGGTTTGAACAAAAAAAAAAAAAAAAAAAATAAAAACTCGAACAATAATTTTCTCAATTGCTGAACCGAAAACCAATGCAATTGATGGCTTTAATTGGGATATTTTATTGAATTCATGTTCGAATGGAAGAGAAAGGAAGTGTTCTTGAACAATAAGATTTTTTTTTTTAATTTGGGAATAAGAATCATTTGGTCGATAAATTGCAAATCTAAACAGGCTTAGTCGCACCCAAACACGTTTCAACCGCTTTCGTATATTGTCCTGAACTATCCTTTCTCACTCAAAATACATAATTGTTAAATGTGATCTGCTGGTAGACAAATATGTAGAATTCATATGGAACAAAAGATACCCGCGACAGACGTCGACAGGAAGATAAAAAAAAAAATTGATTGGAAATGTGCGCATAAATGAAAACGGAAATTATTTTATGAATATAAAACACCTGTCTAGAAGATGGAAAAAAAAAATTGAACAAAGAAATGAAGATGGAACAACGCTATTATAAAACACTTGTTGCCTATAAAATAGTTGTTGTTTATACGAATCAAATGATTAAGTGTTATTATTTTGTACAAAGTTCAAAACAAAAGCTAAATAAACAAAAAAAAAAGAAATGAACAAGAAATTGAAATAAAAATCAAGTATTCAATAATTTTGTTATTTATTGATCATTACTCGTTTTTATTGTCTTTTTTTTTTAACTACATTGAAGCAATTGTGTTGCAAATTAGAATCTTTGATTCGAATGCAATTACTTTTATTTTAATCGAAACTCGCTTTTTTTAGAAATAATTTTTCATCTATTTATTCTATTTTTGTTTTATTCATATTTTGTACTTTTTACGATAACATTCAGTTTCAATATTTATTATCAGCTGTTGTTCACATATTTTTATTGGGTTTATGATACTCGTAAAACAATTCGAACAGTGGGTATTTCTTAGCTATTTTTCAACATGTTTTCTCTATACAACGTAAATTTCTTCAAAAATAACGCCAATCTAATAATAAATTTGTACACAGCTTTTGTTATTCTTAAAATACAGCAAGATAAGCATTGTACGTGTCTCCATAGAAATTGTGTTGTCCTTGATGTTTTCGATTTTCGTTCAAAATGCAAATCAAAAGTAGAAAAGCAATCGAAATCGATCGGATCTACAACTAAATTAAGTAATTGACAAATGGCGAATCTAATTGTTTTAGATTTTTCAATTGAAATACTATATCAAAATCGATTAGTTTGAGCTTATATCTCAACGACCATTCAATATTGTCGCGTAGGGTCATCATTGCATTCACAATTGGATTTTGCACGAAAATGTTTTGGTTGCTGTGTTTATTCCTGAATACGCTGCTGTATTCATCGGTGATGGGATCAGGTAAAATTGAATTTTCAAAAGAAAAAACAAAGTTGGATTCATTGTTCGCCTCACTCATTTTCAGCGGAGCAATTTTCTGGTGTATCTTCACGAATTGTCGGTGGCAATGTGGCCGACATAAAGGATTTCCCATATGCAGTTGTTATATATTTGTTTTATTAGCATCCTGAAATGCCTGGCTTTACACAGAGATGTGGTGGTGTGATCATTTCAGAGGAATGTATTTTGACCGCGGCTCACTGTTTTAATAATTATTTGGCAAGCGGGATGTCAACAAACAAATTTTGTTCGAAATGTTGTTCGTTGACACCTCTATCTTTGGAAAATAACTATCAAACAGTACATAAAAAATAGTTTTCCATTACAGTATTGCATTTCGAGGGGCCGCATTTGTTCAAGCTGGTGCCAGCGCGACTGTGGTAGACAACGCGATGTATTCATTCTACGAATATGTAGAAAAACATCCACAATTCAATCGAGCCACTTTTGATAATGACTTTGCACTTCTAAAGCTCGAGCAACGACTGACTTTTTCCGATAAAATTAAGAAAGTTGAATTAGCCAATCATGACGATAAAATCAATCCGGGCGATCTATGTTGGCTGGTTGGATGGGGTAAAAAAAATTCAAAATTTATTCAGTAAAATACCTTGAAATAAGCAAAACAATATGATTTTGTTGGTATTTGTAGGAGCTTTATATGGAGACAGCAGACAAGTAAAAACCATTCACTACGGCAACATAGCTCAAACAGATTTGCTTCATAAACTTTTGGTGCAAATTTATGATAATTCATTTTGTAATAAAATTTATAAAGACCAATGGACGGAAAATATGATTTGTGCCGGCCATGATAACCAATCGAAGGGCCAATGCAATGGTGATGCTGGTGGGCCATTAATTTGTCATAATAAGCTGTTTGGCATTCTTTCGTTTGGTAAGGAAAACAAAGAATGTGGCAGACATCCAGATGTTTATGGGCGTGTTAAAAAAGTTCGTAAATGGATCAAAGAGAAAACGGGAATAAACTCATGAGGGAAATAAACAATAATAACAATTTTATGATCAGTTTGCACGAGAGGTGTCTTGAATATGCGTTATAGTACGATACTTTTGTCAAAAGAAACTTTTATGTTGTGCACAATTAAAATGAATTGGGACTATGTCTAACCAAAAAGCAAAAATTCAGTTCAAAATCCGATGTTTTGTTCGAGAAGTTTGATTTCCAAATTTTGAACTAGAAGAAATTATACTTGAATTTCGACAAACGCGTTCAGATGAAAATATTCAAAAAAAAACTTTGTCAACAATAAAGCCAAAATGAAATTGAAAAATTTCCTTGGTTTATATTAAAGTATATTTGTCCACAGCTTAAATCGTTGCGTACTAGTGCAGAAGAAACCATTTCGATACTGCACCAACAACTTTTATTTATTTTTTGAAGAGGATTTGGTCAAAAAAGCCACAAAAACATCGTAGATCTTATATTTACAGCAATATTTCAATTAATCATTTCCGACAAGAACTTTAATCGAATTGATATCTATTTTTGCCGTGATTTTGTTCTCGGTTTTATTCCAGTTTCATTTTCAATCCATTTAAGAACGGATCGTATATTCTATAAGAATAAACATCTGGATATTCACCACACTCCTCCACACTGCTGTGCTTTCTAAATGATGAGATGCCAAACAGCTTGTCATGGCAAATTAATGGCCCACCGCTATCACCTCCACATGTGCCTGTTACATTTTCCTTCGTTCTTATAACCGGCACATATCATTCGTGTTCAAGTATTGGCACTTCAAGCTCATGAAGGAATTCTTCTTCTGGGTCTATATTGGTTGAAACCATTTCTAACAACAAAAAACAATTGGTTTTGTTTTGGTTATGTAATTTGTTGTACACTTTTGGAATTGAAAGGGAGATTCATACCCCATCCGACTACCCAACAAGTATCAGCCGGTTTGATTTTTTCATCTTCAAGTGGCAAATCAATGTAATTTATTGTCCCAGAATAATCCAATTTTCGCTTAAGTTTTAGAAGTGCAAAATCATAATCGTAAGTTTCTGAATCATATTTTGGATGTTTAATAGCTGGTTCGAGGAATGCATACGTTCCGCTGCCTATCAGAATTTCTGTGGAACCAGCCTAAGCAAATATGACTCCTATGTCTGGAAAACTTTATTTAGAAACTATATTTGTATTTGTACGGTTTGATTTTCACGTAATTGGTTTGCGAAATACTCAAAACAGTGGGCTGCACTTAGAAGCCACTCCTTGCCGATGAATGCGGCAGCACAAAAATATTCTTTAACAGAACTTTCACTATCACGATAATATACATATGTTGAAGCTGTATATGGATACTTTGTTATATTGACCCAATTTCCACCGACAATCCTTGGAGATGCACCAGAAAATTGCTTCGCTGCAAATGAGTGAGGTGAACAATGAATCGAACTTTGTTTTTTCTTTCGAAAATTCAATTTCAACTGATCCCATCACCGATGAATACATCAGCGTATTCAGGAATAAACACAGCAACCAAAACATTTTCGTGCAAAATCCAATTGTGAATGCAATGACGATCTAAACCTACGCGACAATATTGAATGGTCGTTGAGATATAAGCTCAAACTAATCGATTTTGATATAGTATTTCAATTGAAAAATCTAAAACAATTAGATTCGCCATTTGACAATTACTTAATTTAGTTCTAGATCCAATCGATTTCGAATGCTTTTCCACTTTTGATTTGCATTTTGAACGAAAAACATGAAGGACAACACAATTTCTATGGAGACACGTACAATGCATATCTTGCTGTTTTCCTTCCAATTTTAAACATTTTAAAAGGCGTGTACTCAATTACCATCAAAAATCTGTGTCGATTCGTCAAAATTCCAATCAAATAAATAAACAAACGATCGAAAAGAAATTGTTTACTATAAAATGTTGGTTCCAATATTTATTGTATCAATCAACTGTCAAAAAAAATTTGTTCTGTATTTTTCTTCGTTTATGCTTAAAATGCTAGTTCGGTATGGATTAAGGCGATTCGGCCGATTTATTTTATACCCCTCAACTATCTGCTGAGAGATGAAAATAAAACCCATATAAGATTCATAGTAATGTTTATATGTGGTTGTATCACTTTTAGCACCGTATGGCTATGGCTATGGCTATGGTATGTTTTGTTTTGTTGAGCACTCTCGATTTCTCATGAGCAATATCCGGTGTGTGTGTGTATACTCGTTTGGAAAATGATGCATTTCAGTGTTCATCGATTCGTTTTCGTGCTTTGGCCAGACACGCTAAAAGCTCTGAAGTTCTCGTTGTCTTGTACTGTTGAAAAAGGAAATGATTTAAAACCAAATTAAGTTAGCAATCAAATTCGAAAAGAAACTCAACTAAATTGATAGAAAATCGAGGTGGATTCAAACTTACGCCAGACACATTGCGTTGAACGGTGATTTGGGAAAGTAGGCGACGGCCTTCGTCGATGCCACAGTGATCTTCGAGCGTATCGCGATCCAGTGAAAAGAGTTCATGGCCATTCAAGTAGCCAAATTTCGTGACAACATATTCGGAAAAGCCTTTTGCTTTGAGCCATTGTTTCACATTGGCCGGCGATGATGTTGGCTGAATGAAAATCTCCGGCGTTTTATGAATATCCCAATTGTGGCTCTTTTCACGATACAATTTCAATACTTTTGCTAGTTCATCGTTCATATTTTCACGATTATCGCTGCTGATCGAGTTAAGTGTTGTCGCATCTTTTGCTTTGTTCGATATTTTAGTCCGTTCATTATCTTGAACTGAGTGGAAGAAAAAAAAAAAAAAAAAAAGAAACGGAAACAAATTACAATGAAGCGTTTTGCGTCTCAAGAAACGTGAAAAAGATGATCATAAAATGACATCGATTTCCATTTCCACTAAATGCGTTTTAAAGTTATACCTGAATTGTGTTTGTTCACGTGCACTGTGGCTGTTGTTTGAACGGTCGCAATTTGATTCTGAACATTGTTGTTTTGTTTGTCCTGTTTGGTTAAATCGGCAAGGAATGGTGGCGGTTTTGGTATCACCGCGATATCGGCATACTGTTGCTGCTTCTTATCTATTTCGGTCCAAAAACGTTATCGAACCCGTGTTTGTGTGTGTGTGCATGGGGCAAACAAATGGAATCGACAATTTCAGTTAGTACGAAAGTAAGATATCAAAATTTATGACTGTTTTCAACAACTCTTGCTTTTTTGGCGAATGCATTTTATAGACGAAATGTAACGACGCCATAACTATGTGTTTATTCTACCAATATTAATCGATGAAATGAAATTTACTTTCAACAAAAATACCAAATAACATATTAAAAACAAATCGAGACAATAAAATTAAACTTATTCAGTACTTACGCGATGGTAAAAATAAAGCAACAATAACCACAGTAACAACAATGAAGAATTTAAAAAAAAAACGACTACACATACGTCATATAGATGGGACTGCAAACAAGTGAGATCAACCAAAGCAAACAAATGATATGGTGGTTAAAATACAAATCGGCACACTATTGAAAACGAAATAAAAAAAAAAAGAGAAAACAAACGGAACACAAAACCCAGAACAAACGGTGACACACAAAAATGATGTGGATTTTGCCAAAAAAAAAAAAAAACACAACAACAACAACCAAACACATATACAAAATACTGCAAACAATTTGGTCTACCAAGCTGAAAAATCAAAATCCGGCCAATTGTCGATATACTTACTTGGGCAAAGAACTCAATCACAACAAAGATAAAATAACAACAAATTGAAATTAATATCTAATTTTTGGAATTGGACAAAATTTATGGAAAATCTCGAGAATAATGTCTAATCTAGCAGCCATTTAATATTGATTACTTGATTTGTTTTCAAAAAGAACAGCCATTTTTGTTGTTGGTTTTAATCATTTTTAAATATATATATTTTTCAATTTGTATATACAAACATTATTTATAAATCCTTGAAATAGCCAGAACTGTTGAGCTTTTAATCTGTTTTTTTTTCTTTTTCTGTTTCTTGTTGCAATTTTATTATATACTACGTAGGTAAAACTAGCAGATGACGTCTGTTGACAAAAAATAGCATATTTGTGTCAACTAATTTAGATGTTATTGTTTCTTGTTCAAGATTTACATTTAAAGAAGAGAAAAAAAATTGATTGTGTTAATTCGAATCCATGAGTAAATGAGTTTGAATGAGGGAATATATTCGTTGTATTGTTTTGAATGGAAGAAGAAAAATAAATTCATCGATTTTTTTTTCCATCTCCATTTTGCTTGTTCTCAAAATGCATTTTAGAATATTTTTTCTCATTTTAGTTACAAATTGATTTACGTCAAATACGATGTAAACTGCTAATTTTTGCGCTGAATGAATTTAAATATGGAATTATCATTTAGCGTATATTTGGAATGAGTATTACGATGCACGATTGTGTGTGATTAGTGTAATTATACGAAAAAAGACGATATATTGTTTGATATGTGGGTTTGTGTGTTTTTGGGAAGGGAACATGGGAGGATTGTTTCGTCTTCTTCTTTTTTGTCATCATCATCATACTGATATAAACTTGATATGTATATATATATATATATATATATATGTATATTTCTACAATATATTATTATGATATTTTTTTTGTCGACGTTCAATGTAAAACGTACATAGAATTTCGATAAACAACGAATTGACAATATGAAGGCACACTTCTAAACAATTTCCACACATGCACACCGAAGCGAATATAAATCATGCATAATTTTGTTTTTCTCGATTGTCTGTGCGCTGCGTGCGCAAACTTAAATTTCAATTGACAAAGACGCCAAAGCAACTTTCATAGTTTTGTTTCTTCTTTTACTCGATTGCCCTCTCGAAATGAATTTTACACAATACAAAATAGCCTGCATTAATCGTACAGTTGGGTTTTTTATTTCGGTCTCCTAAATAATATTAAATATACTCCTATATGTTCGTTGTATTTGTTGTCATAGGACAGAAAATTATGTAATTATTGTAATTAAATCTATTCCCAAAGGAAAAACTGCATCATTCGGGCTACTACTTTGTTGCACTACCATTTTGAGTCAAAAGCTGCCGTTTCGAACGAAAAAATAAATGATAATAATTCGAAAACGGATTTGGAATGACCTCATTTTGAATATTACAAGCAAATGACCTTAAGCAACTCTCAACACCAACAATTGTATTGAGTGTAATTTGGTACGAACTTTGATCGCAGCTTGCGATTCATAGCAAAGTTCAAAGCGACTTTTTTTCTTTTATCTTCCTCTATTGCATTCGTTTTGAATATTTCTAATCATAAAGCATGCGATTTTTTTTCTCTTTAAATACATCTGAATTTCTTACGGCTACATTAGTTCATTTCTGTTCTAAAATGTCAATGTCAATTTTTTTTTCTTTTCACTTTTTCTATTGTCCATTTTCATTCAATTTGTCAAGCGAACAAAAAAAAAATAAACGGTTATTCTAAATCAAATGGATATAAACTGCTCGGATTTAATCGACTGTAAGCAGACACATGAAAAACTTTGTCCGAACCAAAAAATAATAATAATGATAATAGTTATAATCGTACACAAAACAAACAAAAACACAAAAAACACATTTTAATTTATGACAAATGGTTCTGATCGACACACTTTCTACACAATATTTTTGCAGCAAAACGGTATGAATTTTTTTATTTTTCGTCGGACGAATAAATATTGCGCAAAAATTGGAACAAGTAAACAACATGAATATACATTACATTTAAATTGGTTACAAAAATCCAAATTTAAAACGACAAAAAAACACAGTACAAAAAAAAAAAAAACTTTTCTTGCTTTGATGACAGCGGAACAAAATATGATTCGTTTTTTTTTTTGGGGGGGGGGTTCGCTGAGTGTGGAATGTGTGTGTGTGTGTGTGTATTTTGTGCTTAATGCGATGGTGCAAGTGTTATAATTTAAAAGTGCATCAACATATCAATCTAGCTAGTCGGTTTTATTTTATTGATTTTTTTTTTGCATTTCTCTTCATGGAAATTTGCCGTATTGTTGTTGTTGGAGTTTGTTGCGCTTAAAAATACCGAAATTCGCCTTTCTTACCTATGTGCTTGTTACGAACCCAGTCGGCCTGAGCCGTATGCGTTTGCTGTTGTTGTTGTTGTTGCTGCTGCTGTTGATTATTTTCGTTGCCATACTGTGTGTAACGATCTAAAACCGCATCCTGAAAACGAATCAAATGTAAGAATCGTTTGGAAATTTTCGGTATTCGAATCAGAAAACATTTCAATTTTATTCAACTTACGTTAGCTACCGCACGACTTATCTTTTTCCCGGCAAATGCGTCATTTGTATTCGAATCAGGTACAGCACTGCCACTGGCCGCATTTGAATTATTCGCCGCAATATTGCTGCCACCGGTGAAATTGAATGGTGTCACAATTGTGTGTGGCACGTGCGCCATTTGGCCGCGAACATTTCGGGCTTTCCACCATTTTCGTGTGTCGTCCAAAATTTCCAAATATTCACCGCGTGACACGGTCAATTCTTTGTCATTGTTTGCGGTGCGTGGATATGTTACTTGCACAATTTTTGCACCACGAGCGGCCAAACTCTCGATCCAGGCCGACGAATTCGGGACCATTGATTCGTTTGGATTGGTTACGGTGACATCGGTTAAACCGCCATTTCGTTCGATCGAATCGATTGAGATGTCACTGCGTGCACTAAAATCTCGCATTGCCGGACTATGTGGTGCACCACCGCCACCGACACCGACACCACCACCAGGACCACCACCACCAGCATGATGACCAGATGACGGTTGCATATCATAATCGTAATCAATGGAATACATTTGCTGTTGCTGTTCCATTCGTCTTTTGATTGCATTCGCTGATGGATTACTATTTTGTTTGATGAGCTACAAATTGAAAGAGTAAACAGTAATTTAGTTACCCGCATCAAGCGAATTATTTTTTCTTCTTATCAAAAATGCATGGAAAATCTATTCAAATGACGTATGATCACATGTTTGTTTCGTTTTCTACGTCCTCTAAATATAATAATGATTTATTGATGTGACCTGAATATGAGTGAAGTAGAAAAAAAGGGTAGAAAAAAGCGATGGTGTTAATTGGATTCTAATTACCTTATGGTGAATACTAACTGACGATTGTGTTGGATTTGGTGCATCATTTTGTGGTGACGGTGTGCCGGCATGAGCTTCAAGCTCATCGATGACCGGGTATTCGGGTGACCAACCATCAAAAAATACCGGATGATACATAACCATGCCTTGTCCATTTTTCCATTGATCACGTGGAATGGACCATGCATCGCCCAGCGAACGCCATAGTTCCGTCTCTTTGCTTGTCACACAATTAATTAGCAAATTGATTGCTTCGCGTGTCAACAGCGGATTTATCACACGAGCCGGTAGATTTGGATCATAATATGTATCGTGTGATGCATCGACAATAAGTGCTAATGGTGTGAATAGAAAATGTACTAGTTCGGGCGCATTTGGATCATGAATGTGTGCTTTTAGTTTGGCCAATAAATTGAATGATAATTTAAATTTGGCAAAAATATCGATAAATTCCTTTTCATGTGGCGGTTTTGTACGCAATGTTAGCAAACCTTCGCCCGGATCTTTCTTTTTCGATTTGCGATTGCGTCTGCGGCGCTCTAGTTCTCGTGATGCGGCCGCTGCATGTTGCAATCGGGCAATAAACTTTTCAATGTCATCGAAGCAATGATTCAGAACGACAACGTCTCGTTCATATTTTTCGCTTGATGTTGAGCTGGTGTCGTCGTTGATGCCTCCACCATTTCCACCGCCACACATTCCCAGCTCCGAATCGGTGTCATTATCTGCAAATGAATGATCATTTATTTATTTATTTATTCGTGTGTTGTTTTGAAGAGTTGAAATTAATCGTATTTAATTGAAAGCACAACAACAACAAAGTATGAGTCTTCCGCAGCACCGATTTGGATTGCATGACACTTGGTCAACATTGACAATCACAAATGCTATTATTTATTGGCTGCCGCGTGCAAATCGGCTTTTTTCTGCTCGTCGTCGTTGTTGTTGTTGTTGTTCTTCTCTGCGTGTAACACACAAATCGTTTACTTACCGCGATTACTGTAACCAGCAACATTGCCATCAACATTCGAATGGTGACGTTCACGGCCTGACTGTGACTTTCCATACGATTGTGATTGATGATGCATTACATCGTGATGTTCTGTGATTGATTTGCCATCGCGTAATTGCTTCAAATCCTCAACTAAATGTATAGCTGAAATGCTTTGACACTAAAACCGCCCCAGGTTGAAATGAAGAGAAAAATAGAATTAAAATGAAACCAAACGAAAAAAAGAAACGTATTTATAAAATCGTTGTCGTAACACAGAAGAAACAAGATCGGAAAAAGGCAAAGGAAAAAATAGAAACATGATAAGGAAATGGAGAAATATGAACAAGACAGATAAAGCGTGCGACCAAATAAACCGAACTAAACCAAATTGAACAAACACCAGTGTTTATCGTCTATATGTTTTCTATTTTTCCGGTTTTCCAATTCAGTTGGTCGTTGGTCCGGTTTGATGTTTTTCTTTCTGGCCTGTCTGTCGCTCCGTCTTTCTTGCCGCACATTGAAAATGGCAAACGTTACAATTATATGACGACGACGACGACGAAAAAAACAAACCGCATTGAAAAATGCTTGATATTCATTTGTAATGGGATGCGTAAAAAGTTAGTTGAAATGTGTTTTATTTTCTTTTTTTCTTCTTTCTGAAATGGGCGACTCACGACGGTCATATTAGTCAATTATGCGATATTTACCTGAAATATGTGCATTTCGGAACGAGAACCAGTTCCACCGTCCACAATGAATACGAGTATATTATTATATAATTCTGTGGGTCCATTGCTGGTGAAAGCGGTGGGCTCTTTGATCAATGAGGCCGGAAAACGTTCAATTATATTCTGTAAATATGAATGAAATGAGTGAAAAAAAAATGGAGCAAAAAACCGCATGTGTCTGTGAGAAACGGGATTGTTGTCGCATCGAATGCAATTTATGCATAGGAAACCGAATCGTACTTACCCCAGTTTCATAGTCCATGATTAAGATCCATTGTCGATCTAAGCATAGTTTCATTTTTTGTGACCAAATGCCCGTTGATTTTTCTAATTGAAGTAGGCGTCGCATGCCATCGGCCGGATATAAAATGCCCGATTCTTGGTTCACCGTGAACGTGGCCAAATGCTCGAGCAAATAAATTGGTTTGTCCATTAAATCATTGTCATATCGATCGTATTGGCCGGTGCCAGTGCTGCGCAAATCACGATCATCACCTGAGTAATTACCGCTACTGCTACCGTTTGCCGTTCCGGCATCGGTTCGATTTGGATGGAAAGGCATCTTCACTTATCTTCTTATCGCGCACGAGAAAATTTTTTTTTCCAAATTTCCCACACGAAAAAAAAACTAAAATTGTTTTTGGTGTTTTTTTCTTCTTCTGTTTCGTTTTTTTTTTTGGATCGGTTCAACACTTCAAATGTATTCACTTCCAATTTGATCTAATCACAATTAACAAATTCACTTCCAATTAAATAGAACATTTGATTGCACTCCAACACATCATCGATCAGCCACAAAACGTTTTTACAATCACTGCTGCAATGGAGAGAGATAGAGAGAAGAAATATGGGGATATGATTAAAAAGAAGCAAGAAAAAGAAAACAAATTGACGGTGAAAATCTATGTTATTAAACTACTTGAACGGAAGGCGGCCAACAACACAAAAGCAAAACAAAGATAATGGTATTAATTGATTGCACGCTGAAGAAAATCAAACGAAATGAGTAGAGTGTGTGTGTTAACTTTTGCTTCTTCGCTTCTTCTTTTTTTCTAGTTTCTTCGGAAACTATTATTTTTGCGTCGAAGATCTTGCGCAAATTGGCAAATCAACTGATTTTATTCGATCGTTTTAACGTATGAGTAAATTGCGTTGCTTTTCAACCAACGTCTATTTATGCCTTCTTCATCGTCGTCGTCGTCGTCGCTACTATTCTTCTTCTTTTTGTTATTCATTTAGTCGCGCGCGCATCCGTTCCCTGTTCACAATCGGCTTTTCACTCTAGGTGTGGCAAACGATATAGGTGTTGAGCGTTTGATTAATGAAGTAAGATACAAAAATAACAGAAGGAGCATGGAATTGAGTTGAGTCGAGTATCTCTCTCTCTCTCTCTCTCTCTTTATCTCGTTGTGTATGCGTATCGGGCGTTCAGCGGTGTGTGCGTTCGTTCGTGGTTTTTTTTTCTCTCTCTCTGTGCTGTTATTTTCTATGTGCGCACATCGCACCACAACCATGTGACTTACGGAAACATGAAGAGAAGAAGAAGAAGTTCTTGTCTCGCGTACAGTCACAACATTTTAAATGTCTTATCAACGATATAAAACACATCATCTTTTGACTGTAGATTGATCGGGCACTAAAATCGAATGCGCAAAGGAAGTGGCAACCATCATATGGATGAATTCATCAACGCTTTCTCATCAGTTTTGTGGCGTTTCTTTCGTGTATTGCCTTCGATGCTGTTTCATTGGTTTGGACATGGAATATTTCAAGAGAAGGAAACGAAACGAAACGAAACGAAGAAAAAAAAACACACGAAGAAAGCTCACGCACCACGAAAGAAACCACTGCGCACGCACATCGTTGTTTGAACACACGCCAAATTGTACGCTTTCGTTTAATCACGTTTTCGGCTACTCAATATTCGATGCATTCGCTGTCGCTCTCACTGAAAACGTGAAACACACATAATGTTTATGCATTCGATTGATGTAAGATTGGAATTTTTTTTTTTTGGAACAATTGATTTTATTTAAATGTTAACCCAAATCGTTCACGCAGAAGTGAAGAAAAAACGCACCACTGCACGGCACAACGATGAAAGAGACCGAGGGAGAGGGAGAGAACGGAGGGAGAGAAAAAGATCAACAATCAAAAAGAAAACGTTTAATTTTGAATTTTCGATTGTGTCTGACTTGTTGTCAGAGTTTAATTTATACATTGTCGACAAACGATTTGATCACCTAGCATTACGGCCCACAATTTTTTTTGTGTGTTCAAAACAATTTGAATACTCAAATTATACGTCACGTTCACTAATTGCACTCTGTTTAATGACTTTTCGATGTTTAGGCACACTAAGCTGCTGGCTTGTTCACTCGCGTTGCTCATTTTATTCCCTACTTCTTCTTCTGCGGTTTTTGTCGTAGTAAAAACAAAAAAAGCACATTTCAAACGCTTGAATTACTCTCTAACGAATCAACTAAATATCGGTTTAAAAAACACACTCGTCCATGAGAATCGATAAATCGATGACAAATAGATCTCAAATCGTGTGTGTTTGGAATTTTTGTTGGCTTCTGGTATTTCAACTGAACGAAAAAAAAACGATAGAAAAACAGCAACAAAAACATAGAGTGACATATGCACAAGCACGCGAATCGCTAAGACTGGCTGACATGGAATTGTGCAAGGTAAGGGTGCGGTTTTGTAACCGACAGCCAAACCAAAAAGACATACCAGCATATATATATATATAAAAATAGACGGTCTATAAATGCATTTCCACTTAATAAATATGCGCTATTATGAGTATGCACTCATATTGGCCGAGCAATGTGCGAGAATCGAATGAGAGAGTCGGAGAGTCGGGCAGGTATAATGAAAATCGGTATGGTATTTATTTCTCTCTTCTTTTCTCATTCGTTAACCGTCGAAAGCATGCAGCTTTGCCAATAATAGCAATTGCAACGGCTAGACCAACAACATCATCCAGCAGTAATAACAACAACAACAACATCAGCAGCAGCAGCAGCAGCAACTGCAGCACCACTGAACGAACGGCAACAGCAGTAAAATCAATGCAATGCCAACGAATCTGCAGAAATGAGTGTTATTAACGATGAATGCGACTTGAAGTACGGTGAACATAGCAAACAACAACAACAACAAATGTACTACGAGTAATAAGGTATATCACATGGACAGTATAATGTTATGGAATGGTCGACTGATTACTCGCTCTCTTTCATCACATAATGGTGTGCGTGAGTCTTTTCTTGACCATATTTCTTCTTATTCTTCATTTTTCGTCCATTTCATTCGTCTTAATATCGAAAAAAAATATAAATCTTTCTTCCACAATATATGATGAAGAGTGCGGGCGCGCGCGCATCAGTTGGCTGATGATGGCACACACACACACACAGACGGCCGCACAAAAACCTCGCGGAATAGCGGTGCTAACTGCAACGACCACAACTCGCTATATGTGCGCGCGAGAGAGTATCTCGCCCAAGCCCATTGAACAAGACAGCAACAAGAGTAACCGTACGTTTTCGTTCGGGTATATTGAATTCCAGAATTTTCCGCGGCAAGAAATGCAAATGCAATTTCTCTTGTGGTACGGAGCAAAAATTATTATGATTGAAATCAGCAAACAATTTTGGATCGTCGTCATCGTCATAATCATTGCTGTTTGTACCAAACAGTTTGTTGCCTGCCAAATGAAAATCCACACGGCCTAACTTTCGATGGCATTACCGTGAAAGTATGCAGAATAATATGTGTGTTGCAATAGAATACTTATTTTCTCATTTAACAACTTAATAATCGGCGCATAGACGTGCGGAATATTATTATTATTTATGGACACATAAAATTCGAAAAAAAAACCATCGATGTCGACGATGACTACGACTACGGCGACGATGTGGAAAAAAAGGGCACTCAGAGCAAAACAATTCACGATATTGTTATTTGGCGGATGTACCACGTTGTTGTTTGATTTTTGTTTTCTGAATTGTTTTGATGGTTTTGCCGTGGCTTTTTTTTCTCTCCTCTATACCGAGATTTCTCTCTATAGAAATATTTTCAGGCGCGTACTGTGCATAATACTTCTGTTTGTATTTTCGGGAATGTAGCGATTGTTGTTGTTGTTTATTTTTTTTCGGCTGTTGATGGTTAACCGCATTCATGCGACCCATATATAAATGACAACAAAAACAGTGTATTTAAACATTTGAACACACACACACACACGAATAGAATCACGCGCAAGGAGAGTCATCGAAAATGTCACTTGTACCAATGTGAATTTAAATGCGCGCACGACTTCAATGTGTTTGACAGAGACAGGTGCCGATTGGAATGTTGTCCACATCGCATTTATTCACATCATCTACATAGATAGCGATGGTGGAAGGTGTGCAAGCACGGCACAGTTCAAATTGATTCGACAACGAACAGCAACCACGGTTACAAATACACACAACTCTCTATCTCACATACACACAGCACTTAGCACCGTTTGGTTTAGCGCGAGCAATGAAAAGGAGAACGTAAAATAAACGAATCCAATCCGACAACATTTCGAAACGAAGCACAACAGATGAAGCAACGGCCATACCAATGTTATTGAATATGCCACATAACTCTCGACGAATATTGGGATATTTGAATGGGAAATGTTATTTTGCGAGTGAGATCACTGTGTTTGGTTAGTCGCTTGACTCTTATTTTTTTTTCGTCGCTCTCGTCTATTTCTTTTCACATATGATCACTTGGCGATTGGCAACACTCATTACACACATTCGTTGAAATCCAGCTATGTGCGACACCGAACGAAAAAAAAACAACAACAACAACACAACACACTATCTCCTAATTGCTTATGCAAAACATTTGCCCTGTGCAACAGCAATCCGACACGGTTTAACCGAAAGACCAGAGAGATAAGACTTTGCCAGCGATTACTGCCTTTTTTTAAAAAACTTTTTTTCGCTTCTTCGGTTAATTTTATTTTTTAGCACCACTTTGTGAATGAATCAATTGTAAGACTTGGGTGCATTATGAATGTATAATCGTCGGAATGTTTGAAGCAACTAATTAGATAAGTGAGAAGAAACAACAATTGGGTGCGTGCACTACACGTTCTCTTCTCCATTCATAGAAGAAGAAAAAAAAAACGACGATGAAGAAGAAGCAATAAAAAAAATTGAATACGCATACAATCTCTTGAGCGATTGAATCAATCGCACACAACACACACACACACACACACTCGAACAAACACAAACCAAGCGAACGAGAGAGCATGGACCAAATTCAGGTGAAAGAAGAAAATTCATGACACATGAAATGCAAAATTTACTCCACATATTTCGCTTAAGTTGCTGCCTGAGCGATAGCTTGATTCATATATTATATATTTGCCGCTATTGGCTTGTAATAGGCTGTGTTTGTGTTCCATCATGTGTTGATTTTCCCGAAAATAAACCGTTTCGTTTGCACGGCCAGCGTTTACTCGGCTTTTTGTGGGCAATCATTCACGAAATGTGTGTTCGTTTTTTATTTTGCTGCTTTACTGTTTCGCTGAGAGGATGTTCGCTTCACTTTTGAATCTAGTCAGCGGCCGCTTTTTCTTTTAGCGCAAAAAGAAAACTAAGCATCAATCTCATTCTGGTTGGCTTGTCCATCGGCAGATCAAAGTAATTAATGCAGATTATCATTGCCATGGAACAGCTTTTCCGTTCTTATTTACAAATTATTATTGTATGTGTCTTTTTTTCGCGCCATGAATGTACCAAATTTTCCAAGAATAACATCTCTACTTGGCCACAGAGATGAATTTCAGATTTAAAATGATTTTCGTGTATAATTGGTGAGAGAATTTCTGGATTTACAACAATTAGCTTTGAAAGATCACATTTTATAAAAGAAATTAGTGTTTTTTTTCTCTTTTTCTCCATTGAAACCGTAACTTTTTTTGGGACATGTCTGTTTCTTAGAAGACATTTATTTTCGGAAGTTGAAATCTGTTCTGTTTTCTAGTTCAAATTTGTTTTTGGCACCTGTGCTTGAGTTTTTTTTTAATTCAGCTTACAAATGCGATGTGAATCGCAGATACGACAACCAGTGCGACGGTTGTCTTAATGCAAATTTAATTGCGTATTCATATTTCAAAATGTGGATGGAATCAATGAGCATTTAAATTCAGCCGCATTCCGTGTTTTACGTTTAAACATGTTGCGCATACACACAGATTCAAAGTGGAAGAATGCTTCAAACGTGCTCCCCCTATCCCGTTTCCTCTCGCTCTCCCTCTCTCTTCTTCTCTATCTCTTCCCTTCTCTCTCTCTCTTTCTCTCTTTCTTTCCATCTCTGTGTGATGATGCACTCCAGCTTCTTTTCTTCAGCAACAAAGTTTAATATTAATTAATATTTTTTTTCATCTTCTTCTCGTCGGCCTCCGTTATTATTTCTCTGTCGGTTCTTGTCTTTTTTCTCAGTTTCTCTTACTCTCTCACTCACTCTCTCTCTCTCTCTCTCTCTCTCTCTCTATCTCTCTGCATTTGATATTCGACATAATTTCAGGCCAACATTTTTCATTTGCCATTTACATTGTTGTTGGGCTCTGTTTTTTTTAATACTTCATTTTACGTCTAACGTATTTGAATGTCTGAGTCTATGCGGTTAATAAAATAAATAAAGCCAATGTGCTAAATAAAATCCATGTATATATGAAAAGAACTGAAGAGAAGTGAGAAAAAAAAAGCGACACAACCGCATTGAAGAGTAGAGAGAAGGTGAAGAAAGAATTTAAGAAAACGAAGAAAAAAAAGTTCTCTTGCGCGCACGATAGAGAAATCTCGGCACAATCACATTCTATTGAAAATGCACGGCACAGCAACGAAAAAAATGTTTTTTTTTTGACAATTAGAATTGTGCCTTAAATAACACAAAACATTCTTTTTTCTTTTATTTTTATTGGCAATTCGCAGGTTCTTTTTTTACGAGCGTATTATGACCCAATCAATGGATCCTATTCAGTGGCGTTCGTGAGTGTGTGTGTGTGTGTGTGTGTGTGTGTATTTGTCTCTGTTGTTATTATTATATTTTTGAAGTCGAATGAAAATTACGTTTGAAAAATTCTCACGTTATGATTGCTCATAGTCGGCGAGTAATACTCACTCGGGGTGTCATTCAATAAGTATCCAATGCTAAGCTAATTAAGCCTATCTGTAACGCTTTTGAAAAACCTTCAATTCACAAATTGTTTTGCATTTAAAACACTTATCAACTCAATTTTCTCGTTTCGTTTCGTCTCTTGAAATGAACATCTCACAAAAGCCAAACCGTTGCACTTGCTTTTTTATCACTCATCCCAATTTGTTTGGACGATATTTTTTTTCAATTTTGTTTTTCGGTTTTCGTTAAACAAAGTCCACTGTTAGTATCAATTCGTTTCGTTAATTAATGGAATTTTAAGATTGTTAACAAACGACCGAAAAAATGGTTGAGAAAATTAGAAAACCATGGAGAAAATCAGAAATATATTGGCTTTCATTAGTTTACACCGATTGATCGATTTGCCATATTTTTTTTGTTAATTTTTCACCTCCGCAGTTCGGAACATTTGATATGGTAGTTAATTGATTTTCTACGTACTCGATGCCATGGAATTTCTCGATTCTCATGCGAAAGAACAACAAGCAAATAATAATACAAAAAAAAAATAAATACTCGAATGTTTTGTTATTATTCACTTCACCTAATACTAAAGTAAAATAATAAAAAAAGAAAAAGAAAAACAACAACGTTCAGTTGAGTTTATTTGCAGAATGTCGCGACAGAACTGACACACAACGAAACCGTTCTCTCTGTGCCGAGAGACAGATACAACGTTTTTTTTTTCTTTCCTTTCTGTCTTCTTCTACTCAACTCTCAACCACACAAATAAAGAAAAATTATTATATTCACAACGGTGAGCGCAATAAACAACACTAGTAAATTGAACACACCAAGAGAGAGAAATGAATTTGAAAAAAAATGTCGCAAGTCGTTACTTTGATTGCCTTTTTCGGTACGTGTAGTAGCTCTCTATGAGAAGGCGATTGCTTTGCTTTGTTGGCGCACACACATTCATATGCCACAAATCGACAAAGTGAGAAACATACGAATACATTCGGGTTTTTGCATGTAAATGAAGCATACTCACACACCATACCACACACCACACCACACAGAAATACAAACCTTCATTCGTGCCGTTTCTTCATTTTTTTTTACCTTTTCGTTGTTATTTCCATTTTATTTCATTTTCTCCGATTTAATTCAGGTTTCAATCGCTTCGTTGCATTGTAGTGGTATGAGGTAATTGAGGTGTATGGACGAAGTGTATATTAAACACACACACACAATGGGAGAGAGAGAGAGACACACACGAAAAATAAAACAGCACACTGTTGCTAGTACACACTCACGCACGTCGTTTGGTGCTTTGGAATGAGCATTCGATTTTGGTGTATTGTTATTGTTACTTTTTGTTATTACAACTGCATATTTCTAATGGGAATAATGTCAATTTTGTGCCCATCAAATGGACCAGTGTTTTCAGCACCAATATTTTTTGTTTGTTTAAAACTATATTATCCACAATGGCCTTGACAAAAATCTTTTTCACTAAATAATTTACAGCACATTGAATTTTCATTCCACATTCAATTCAATTGAATTACACTTGGACAAGGTATTTGGTTTTGCCTTGAATTCCCTGCCCAATTTATCAGTCGAGTGATGGCCGATTCAGTTCACATCAACTAAAATGTCCGTAAAACACTGTTAAGTTTTTTTTTTTGTATTTTCGTTGATTTGCAAGATCGGATGATTAAAATGGTCCAAATGAAAAAAAAAATAGAGAAAAAAACGAATATTTTTTTCGAGAGAGTTTGACGCACACGATTCAAGTGCGATTTGTGTACGGAAATGACGATGTAAGTTGAACATTAAAACTGTATTCGCCTCTTGGCTACAAGTGTCTATGTGATACACGTATACAAGCGTACAGTTGCGATCGCACACAGGTACACGTTTACAAGTCAAAGAAAACAATACATTCGCATAACATTTCATCCAGGTACTATTGTAGTTTGACGGTGTGAAAGACACGAGTATCGGAATTTACCTTAGTATAGTCATTGCATTTGTAGTTTTCCCATTTGAAACTATGTGCCTATGTGTATGGTGAACGAACACCGTATTGAGCTATTTTTTCATACATAGTCTGACAGGTATGTTTTATAGTTGTGTGTTCGTGGTGTGGTGTTCGATCAGTCTCATGGATTCCATGATATGAAACAGGTACACAAACCAAATACACGTTGGAATTGCCTATGGTTGTAGGTGTGATCAGTTCGTGGAATTTCAATATGCGTGTAAGCGTTTATGTTTGTGTTTGTGTGCCTGTGTGAGCACACGTCCCATTAGAACCCAACCGACCAACCGAATGATAAATTTTTTTTTTCATTCATTTGTGAGGAATTTGCCGTCATTCATTTTGTACATTTTGTTTTTCGATCTGCATTTTATTATTCAAATGAGGTTTCATCATCATTATCGCCGCATATCCAGTTTCAAAAATGACTGTTACCGTAACAGCACATTCGGCTGCGCTCGATATTGATGATATGGCAATGTGACAAACAGAAAACAGGTTAAAAGTAATACAAAATGAGAAGAGAAATGGTTTGATTTTTGGACGCAAGTTGAGTGATTGTCACTCGAGAACGCCTAAAACGAAAACTATGCGCTTGAATAAATAACATCGATAAAAATCGGGTTCCCTTCCTATGTCTTTTAAACAGAGCGAAGTTTGTTTTGTGAATTGCCGATATCGAAATGCTCCGATAAGTAAAACACAACTTTTCCCAGCCCAATCGAATTCGAAGTGGCATTTTAAACAGCGATCATTGAAGAGAGAAATTTTGTTTTTTGTGTTGCATCAAAATTAAATTTTTATTCAAAACACTATTACCAAATCCAGAAAATCATGAAATTTTCGTTTATTTTCGAGATTAAACTGATACCGAACAGCATTTATTGCAATTCGATCATCAGTTAAAAATAGGAGAAGAAGAAGCAAACACCGAATTCACTTGGTATTTAAATAATTAAAATGCTAATCAAAACGCAAACAAATCACATGGATACACCTGTACTCAATTCAAATGCCACTTGAATCACATCATCCATGATTGTGTTGGTGAACATGAACGGTGAGCTCGGGAGATGAAAGATCAAATGTCTGCTTCATCGTCGTCGTCGTCACAGACAGCAAAAGTAGCATTATCACACGCTCACGTCATCGTCGACAAATGCTCGGCTAAAACCATTCAACAAACTGAAAACAATAACAACAACGATGAAATTAACGATACAATAGAAATACATGTATTATTACTGCAGTAATCAACGATAAGTACCGAGAATACTAAATACCGCACAGATAAGGCAGGCGAATTGGTTCGGTTTTGACCGAAACTCACAGTGCAACAATTATCGCACTCATCACTTATCTGATTATACAATCGAAAGACATTTTGATTTGCCGTTTCTATCGTTTCTATCGCTCCATTAGATTAAGTCATACGATAAGAATGGAATGCAATCGAGTCTGCAGTGTGCAAAAGTCTGAAATTAAATAACGGAAATTCAAGCGAGACAATTGAATTAAATGCCAATTATAATTACGGTTTGATTGACCGCCAACGAATAAATGCATTTTTTTGGGATTTTTTTTAAAGCAAAATAGGTGAATCCAACGTATTTTGATCCAAAACCAAAGTAATTTTTTTAGCATCTCCGATCTTTTTCTCTCTCGAAACGTTCTTTTGCCTCGTAATTCGAAGAGAGAAAAAAACTGAGCGGCATATTGATTCTTTATGATCGGTTTGTTCTTTGAAACCGGGCGGAGAGAGATAGAGAGAGCGAGATGATGCTATTTGGCGATTCCATTGTTATGGATTCTCCGGCTACTCTCCCGAATGAATAGAATTGGTCGTCGAATGGAAGAGAGATGATAATTGAAAAAGAAGAAGAAGATGAAGACTGGTTTTGTGCATGCTTTTATCTTAACCACACTCCATTCTCGTTGCGTGTGTATTTCTCTAGCTCGTTCGTTCTTATTCGATCGGTTTCTTATAAGAAAATCCATTGAACCGTAGTATACACCGAATTGATGCTCAATGTCGATGCTGCTGCCCCGTTGCGCGTTGAGATGATGTTCTGTACCGATGCGATTATTGGGTGTAGCCGGTCAAGTGGAAAAATAAGAAGAGCATAAGAATTATTTTCCCAAGAAATGTATCGTCGTCTCTTGGTTGTCTTCGGCGTCATCATTGTCTGACACACCGCAATACATTGTGCATGTGAATGTAATTTGAGCCCATCGATCGGGCAACAACATATTCGAAATTTCATATCAAGACATTCATTTGTGTTTGTATATATGGCTTCTCTCTGTCTTTATCTCTCTCAATCGACGACAGAACCGAAAACCGGAATAAAAGTCCCTTTGAAATGAACGAAAAGCATGGAGAATATGCGTCCATTGATATCCGCGCCGATAGTGTCGACGAAATTATTCTTTTGATTTGTGATTATTGTCTATTTTTACACATTGATTGGAAATCGAAATGGTTGTGTCTCACGATTGCGAAAATGTCATTTAAATTCCGTGCGGCATGTGTTGTGATTTTGTCGAAAAAGGAACGAGACACTTATCGCAATTTATCTTGACTTTCCAATGCCATTTCAATGTTGAAATCACTTTTCGAACAAGTCCGACACACACGAAAATGTGTCGTTTGCATCGTTCGAAAAGCCATTAAAGAAAATGATAACCGATTTTTGTATTACATTCGGTCCATATCATTGGATTATTGGAGTGTGTAATGTTTGGTGAATTTTTTTTATACATATATGAGCCAATAGCAAAAATGCAAATTTTTCTCTTTCTTCTGGTGTCTGTGTGTGAATATGCATGTATATGTAGGTTTGCAAGCGTGTCATAAATTTCCGATACAAATTTATTGGCCAACGAATACATTGGCAAAAAAAATGCATTGACTTTTCTTTGTTATTTATTATTTGATCTCGTTTCGATTGTGGTTGAGTGAGTTTCGGCTTGTTGATTAAGGTGAGGAGTTGCCATGCAAGGCCTTGCTTAACAAACAAACGAATCATATCACAGCAGCATTTGTTGTTGTTATTTTTTTGTTCTACCTTCCAACAATACACACAGTGCAAATGCACGATATCCTTTGCGTTCGGTCAGCATCATTAGGCATTGTCTTAACTGCCGCTACACTTTTTTTTTCTCTCCTATCTTTCGTTTGTTCGTTCGTTCGTTCTGTGTGTTACTTGTTATTTTTGCGCTCCGCATTGAAAGCGTGTATTGTTCTGTTGTTGAGAGTCACGATTTTCAGAGACTGAACCGAAAGAGAGCGAGAGAGAGAGAAAGAGAAAGAGAAAGAAAGAGAGAGTGAGTGAGTAAACGAAGCGAGTGGCGTGTATTTGTGACCGATCGTGCGCGTCCGTCTGTATTGGTAGGCAAAGTAGGGAGACAATCATACGCGTCAGCGTGTGAACACCAAAATCAAGACACGAAAATAAAAAGAAATGAAACACAACAACAGCAACAGCAAAAAAGCACACAATAAAATTAAAATGTATTGCTCTTGGAGTTGGAGTGCAGAAAGACAGAGCGAGAGACTTTTCGAGCCTCTCCTCTGATTATGTGTTGTATGTATAAAATGTATAAAAGTGCTTGCGCTCTCTCAACTCGCCAGCGTTGTTCCATGAGCATGGGCTAATTTTCGATTTCGTTGGGTCGGTGAATATATCGGTGTTTTTTTTTTCTGCTGGTGTTGTTTGTGTATGCGTGTAAGTTTTGGAGAGCCCCGTGTGTTTACGCCACACGATGCTCGACACAAACGAGTCGATTGCGGCGCGGGTACCAGCAGATTGTATAATTTCCAGTTGAGGCTGTATGGTTTTGATCGTTAAACGGTGTTGTACATATTGAGCTTAGACAGACCGAAAAACCTGTTGAACAGAGAAGAGACGACGAATTTGAAAAAAAAAAACGTAAAAAAAACACACAAATTTATTTGTATATCGTGTGTTCACGGCGTGTATTTTCATTTCATTCGAAAATATCGTACGTATCGTTGTTGCACAAATATTATCTGAATATTTTATTCTATTGTTTCGACTTGATTTTTTTTTTCAACTCGATTTAAAATTTATTTAATTTTTGCTCGGCTGTACAGTGTGTGTTTTGTCATTCTGAATGGTTTTTCACGATTTTTATTTTTATTTTCGTTCATTTCCCTCATTCGACTTGTGTACTCGGATTGATTGTGTGATTCTGCCGTTGGAATTATGTGTGTCTGTGTGTGTATGTTTTTTCTCCTGTGCTCTGGCATTTCGTTATTGAATTCAAATTAATGGTTTCGTTGTTGTTGTATATTGTTTATTTCTTTTCAATTTGTTACTCATGCCTGTTGTGCCCATTTTTGGTTTATTTGTTTGATTTTTTTCACACAAAAAAAAATCTGGCTGCCATTTAGTGTGTCTTTGTCATTTTTTGTTTCCAAAAAGACAAAAAAATCGAACGAAATAAGAGTAGTAAGCCAATTTGCAGTGTGTTGTTTGCATTCAATTGTGTTGTATGTGTGTGTGTGTGTGTGTGTGTGTGTGTGTGTGTGTGTGTGTGTGTATGTTTCGAAGGCTCTCGTAGTTCGTTTCATTTAATTTGGAAATTATTTTAATTGTAGTTGCATTTGGTTTGGTGTGTACAAAGTGCTGAAAAATGGTGAAATAATCAAACGAAAAAAAGCGCACATTTGTTCTTTCGGCACATTTGCCTCAAAATTGTTCATTCAAGAACATAAATTAGATGTAGAAATGGTAGTGAATAGAGCGCTCCATATGCATACGCACACAAAACGACAACTCAACCGAAAAATGTATGAAAATCGCTTTTATTTACAAATTGAGCGAAAAAAAAAATTGGTGATTTCAATTACGAACATAGATAATGAGTAGCGTAAAATAGTGCACCACTACACATACACACAAGCCAACTCCAATCGGAAAAGACTGACCGACCGACCGAAAAAAAAATGGTTCACGGACAATAAATAATTCGATGATGAATGGTTTTGTTGGAAATGCCAAAAATCGAATTCGATTGTTTTGTGGTTCCTGTAATTGGACAGTCTCACGTGTGTATCGGTATGAGCCGAAAGAAGAGAACGACGTCAAAAATACAAATTCCATCATTGGATTAATATTTATGTTCGATTGCGATGGAAAAACAGAGAAACAAAAAAAAACCAGTTTGATGGTTCATATAGCCGAAAAAACGAGAAAAAAAGCAAAAACAACATCGGTATGCCGTGATTCAATGCTTGCAGTAATCACACACAATTCATGTATATTTGATTGCTTGCGGATTGCTGGATTCGTCATCGCTTCTCTCATACGATTCGTCGTATGTGCACTTTGTCATCAGATTCCATTCAGTCGATCTGTTGATCGTGTTTAGAATGAACGCGTATTTTCCTTACCTGCAATCCTACGCTACGTTACGCGTTCTACACTGATTGATGGCTTGATTTTGCAAATGATAAAAATGTGTCGTCGTTTTTCATACAAAGCCGTAACATTTTAGTGGCTTGTTGTATATTATTTGGGTATTTTTGTTGGACAATTTTATGAAACGGGACCACGATAACAATTGGATATTAAAAAACAAGAACTTTTCCATTCGATCGTACGTGTGCTTTCATTCTAAATTCTCCAAGAATTTGTGTGTCTGTGTTGTGAATTGAAAATCCATTGTGAATAAAAGGTAATCTGGAAAATAAATGTGTCAAATTGAATTGCATGTTTTCAGCGAAAATTAGCATGTGTGAGTGTGTGTGTGTGTGTGTGTGTTGGGTCGGTCGACAATGGGAAAAACACACATTGCTAACCGCAATGGCGGCTCAACACTGGAGCCGCAACAACTGAAACAATAACATTCACTTAAGCACGAAAAAAAAAATTATATAAAATGAGATTACACATGTGTAAAGCCAACAAATATGAGAAACTCAATCACGCTTCACTATCGTGTGGCCTTTTTGTTTCAGTGTGTCTCAATGCGCGCCACCGCAGCAGCAGTGGTATTTTTTTACCTCCTCTTGTCGGTTCACTCAAATTTCATTTTCATTTTGTCGGCAAATGAAGTGTTGAGAATGCTGTGCAATTTTCTGTTTTCGTTATTCGTACGAAAATCCAAAAGTAACAACAACAAAAAACACACAAATTCAAACTAAACACCTTTTTCTAAGCGCTTACAAGAGGTTTTACCATCACGTCTCTTTAGACTCTCTCAAATCGTTATTGTTTTTTTTTTTTCGCTGTTGTTTGTTTTATTATTTCTTTCGTTGATATGAAATAATCATTTCAATAATAAAATTACAATGATGATTACAATCACACATACTCTCTCGTGTATGTGTCATAGACACACATCTAGCGTTAACCTCGAGAAACCCAGCAACAACGTTTAATTTTGTTTTGTTTTTTTTTTTTGCTCTCTCGCTTCTTTCGACGAAAATGAAATCTATATTAAAAAAAAGCGACTCTGGGGCTGTGTGCAACATGGTCGTATGTGGCTGTAAATCTAATATACCCAAGTATAAATTATAATCGTGTGTGGAATCCGTATTCCGTTTATTTATCATTTGATTACAAAATAAGCGCTAGAAACAAAAAAAAAGCTACAAGTGTGGACTGCAAATACTTGAGAGAAAATAAGAGAGAAAAAAGTGTGTGCCGCCCGCGATACAGAATGAGAAAGAGCGAAAGCCAACGAAAAAAGCAGTAAATTCACGGAAAAAAAAATCGTAATCAAAAGACGATAGATAAAAATATATTTCGCCTCTCAGCATTTGCGTTCCAGCGCGATTATTAGCATTGTTCAAGTCGCTGTGTTCAGTGTGTCTCAGTGAGATTCGAAGTGGTGGCGTGAGTGAGAGCGAAAGATTATCGCTGAAAATATATATACTTACATATCTCTCCCGAATAGTCACACCAGTTTCGAGCAAACAAACAGCGAAGAAAGAAGAGAAAAAAAACCCGTACACCGGCCATGATTTCATTCAATTTCGAATTTGCATTACGGTTCGGTTCTCTGTGTATAATTTGAATATTGAATAAAGAAAAAAATCGAAATGAATAAAAAAAAATGGATGCAAGTCGGCAAGGCGCACGAGCGCGATCGTTCGCTCACACAAATAATAATCGCGAGCGGGCAGATTCACACCTGTTTTGATCTTGTATGTGATTTGACGTGTATGACCGTTGGCTTGCTTCGCCCGTTGTGTATTTCACTCGTTCGCTAGCTTGTTATCGCGGTATTTCAGTGTCTGTGCGCCATTATTCACGAATGTGTATGAGTTTCGGATATCGTGGTTGTTGTTGCTGTTGTTTTTATTTCTGATCAGTTCATCCGCTTACGGTGTGGGGGGGAGGCTTTTGTTGATTTTATTTCCGATTGATCGATCGCGGATAAAAGCGATTTACAAACCGATTTTACATTTGATTCGATAATTTTACATAAACCATTTTTTTTCTTCTTATTATTTACCAATTTTTTTCTGTTTTTGCTCTATTCTCCAGATAAACACTAACTGGTACGGTTGAATTAGCGCTAAGCGGATACCAATATACAGCTTGGTAGTGCGTTTGAATTGAAGGTAACCAAAATCGACGAGAAAACAAAATAAAAACAGAGCAAACCAAAATCTATAAACTCCCGGAGAGTGCCGTTTTGGATCGCATGTAAAGTTGCGGTGTGTGAATCGCACGCAGAACAACAACCAGCCTAAACCAGCCAGAGAGCGCTTAGTTTTAAACGAAAGTTAAATAAACGAAAACGAAACGTGACATCAAGCCATTCACTGCGTAACACCACTCAAGTTCGAAAGAAAAAGAAAAACACATACACGGCAAAGCACCCGGACGGATATAGAGATAGAGAGCAAGAACGAAAGTGAAAAACGATTTATTATCTCGTAATTCTAATTGTCGAATACGGTAATTTTACATATATTTATACACATCTCGCCTTCGCCTTGGAAACTAGTTTTCAGCAATTGTTTCGTGTCGCGTAGTTTTTTCTCCTTCTTTCTTTAGGTTTTTTTTTTCTGTTGTTATTGTTTTGTTTTCTCTCCCCTTGTCCTTAGCCGTCTCGTGTGTAAGCGTGTGCTATTGCGCTTGTGTGTCGATTTTTTAAGTGATCGAGACAAATTCCTCTCCCTTCCTCCCAAACACACTCTCGCGATCGCAGACAATATGAGCGAAAACAAGTTAACACGTTTATGTCATATGGTGAAGCGTGCCGATTTCGATGGTTACGGTTTCAATTTGCATGCAGAAAAAGGCAAACCCGGCCAATATATCGGCAAAGTGGATGATAATTCACCAGCTGAAACGGCCGGATTGAAACAGGGTGATCGCATTATTGAGGTGAACGGCGTTAACATTGGCAATGAAACACACAAGCAAGTCGTAGCACGTATTAAAGCGATAGCAGATGAAGTGCAATTGCTGGTCGTCGATCCATCGATTGTGTCCGTTTCAAATAATAATCAAGTGATCGATGGCAGCACCACCAATAGTGTAACAAGCACAATCACACTGGCGGCCAATGAACATAGCAATGGAAATGACACAAATGATTCGGTGAGCAATGATGTTGCCGCCACCACCACCATCGTCGCCGCCACAGCAACAACAAACGGCAGAAATGGCCAGTCACCCAATTCCAACAAATCAAACGATTCGCATGCACATAATCCCACATTGAACACATCATCGGTGACAACAACAACAACCACAGGTATGCGAACTTGATTGATATCTCAAAGTCAAGATCACACAATCTAGATCTTGTCAGCCTTTTTTTTTGTTCGTTGTTTATTTACATATTGCTTTTGTGATTTGTTTTTTTTTTTTTTTTGCTATCGAACGATCGAGTTATATGTTCCATTCTAAACTCTATTGATCAATGACTAACTCCGCAATGTGTTGTTTTGTTCGATCTCAAATCCAATTTTTCATATCAATTCACTGTCATGCACACTCATTTTAATTGATTGTTCGTTCGTGCTTCAACATTTTTCCATTTTTGTGCAGCTACAAAAGGTGCCAACAGCGAAGGACTTAATTTGAAAATGACTGCAGCCGAATTGCGTGCAAAATTAGCTGCCAAAAAGAAATACGATCCGAAAAATGACACCGTTGACCTACGGAAGAAATACGAAATCGTACAAAAACTCTGAGAAATCACCCAAAAACACACACAAAACACCTAACACCGAATTACTATTAAAAATGCAAAACATTCCATTTGGACCAAGAGCAGACAGAATGAAATACAACATCAACAACAAGAAAACGCCTACGGTAAAGCCGCTGTTGCAACGGCAGTAGCCATCACCATTAAAACTACAACCATTGGATTTAAACGTAAAGCAAGAAAACAAACAAAAAAATGGAGAAAAGAATAAGAAGAAATAAAATAAAAAACGGCAAACAAATCAAATTTAATTTTATGTATGCAACAATTGAAAAATTGCAGCTATTTTTATTATATTCATCATATTTAAAAATTCTGCAAGCGTCGCAAAACGAATGAAAAAAAAAAACAAATCAAACGGTTTTGAAACGAATGCAGCAAAAAATGAACACAACGCACAAACACTCTAGCGACCGAGATGATAATCATATACATTTTTTTTTTGTTATTCGGTTAAATTTGAAATTTTGTCAGCAGAAAAAAAGCATAGCGAATAGAGAACGAAAAGAGAGAATAGAAGAGGCAAGCAGCAAAAACAAAATGAATATATGAAGAAAAAAACGCATAATATTAACAAATAACCAGTAGCCATAGTTTTTTGTCATTTGACATGAAGAGAAATGAATGAATTTGTTGAACACGATTCATTCGAAATTGTATCTTTGTTTGTTTTTTGCGTACCCGTTAACAAAAGCGAAACAAAATAAAACAGCAAAATCTAGTGAATCTGATTAAGTGTAATCGTATTACTTCTCTTTTTTTTCTGTTCTATTTTTGATATACAACAAGGTGTATCGACAAAATAAAAACCTAGACAACAACTGCCATATTATTGCATCCGATGATCAACAGTCAAACGGTCAATACACAAAAGCACCAGGGTAAGCACATTGACTGCTTTTTTATTCGCCAAGCACGTACCAAAAGCACCGTATTTGTCGACAGAAATTGTTTCGTCGTCTTTTTTTTCTCACTCACACTCTTTCTCTTTCTTTCTTTTCCTCTCTCTCTCTATCTGTCTCTCATTTTCTCTTCCTCTCCTTCTCCTCCTCTCCACTTTATATCTTTATATTAACAGCGTGTGCGTGCGCGCGCGTATGTATGTTTATCAATCAATGTGACGAGGCGCAAACAAGCAAACAAGTGCGCGTACTCGCGCGCGCGTCGTCATTTAACGTCATCCGTTAGTTAAACATGCAAATAGAAATTTCTTCATACCATCATATCAGTATATCTGAACTGTTCTCTTACTTGGTATTCCATTGGATGTTCTGCAGTTATATTCAAGTCTGATAAGCTCAACGAAGTGAGTGCTTAACATTGATACATTAGCACACGCGTGTTCGTGCGTCCATTAAATTTTCCAACCTTTTAATATCAATTAGCTTTTACCTTGTGAGTGAATTGCACGATGAATCGCTTTATTGTTTTGCAACTTTGCTCACACACACACACACACACACTCAGCCATTTTGCGGAACAAAA
The DNA here is from genome assembly GCF_009176505.1 of Sitodiplosis mosellana. Classification (NCBI taxonomy): domain Eukaryota; kingdom Metazoa; phylum Arthropoda; class Insecta; order Diptera; family Cecidomyiidae; genus Sitodiplosis; species Sitodiplosis mosellana. The sequence goes on along the minus strand of NW_022601432.1, from coordinate 4,157,632 downwards.
AGTGCTGTTGACAATAACAAAATCGATTGAAGTAGCGATAGAGTGGATTGGTTGTGTGTTGCAAAGAGCAAACGGTTAATTACAACCGTTAATTGGTTATCAAAATCAAATTAAACCATTTGAGATAATCAGGTGACAAAACAGCCTCTCGATGTTAAATCATGTCTTTTTTGTCTCTTTGCTTTACATTTCAATTGAAGCAAGTTTTTTTTCGGTCGTTGAGATTACAACGTGTACAATGCAAAAATGAAAACAGAACGAAAAGCATTTTTTTTTGCTGTTGATTTTTCATTCATTTTTTTTTCTGTGTTCTTTGTTCATTGAAAACACACATATATATACGCACCCACGGATGCAAAGAATTTAAAAATCTCTCAAAGTGAACGAATGGCATGCATGCACAACTAGCATTTCGTTGAAATAACAACAAAAACAACAGCAACAACAGCAACGAAAAAAGAAACGTAATTCTATTGTTACTATGTGTGTTCCGTTCTTTCGTTTCATTACAATTACGAATTCAAAGCGAAAGACAATAGTTTAATCGTTAATTATGTAAATGAATAGAGATTATGTACTTTGAAATAAAAATAATGCATTTTCGTTCGTTTGAATTGCGGTGGAGAGATGAGGAGAAACAAAAAAAAACAAACATTCATTAGAAAATGGCAACTGCATCAGCAGCCGCATCAGCAGCGGTAACATTTGTTTTGTGTGATTTTCAGCGACGAGCAACAAAACTGTCCCTAAATGATCCAATCAAAACGGTACAAATACGCGAACACTCACATTGAATGCACCGCTCAGATTCTCTCAACGAGAAATGAGCCATAGATACCGTTAAACACAATTTGAAACCAAATTAATGTGGGACAAACACATTGAGAGAGAGTGAACCGTTTTATTTTCGTGTTCCTCTCTCCCTCTCTCTCTCTCTGTGTGTGTGTGTGTGTGTGTGTTTCCATTTTTGTTTCTCTAGCTAATTATTTCGTTTTTAATCTGGAATATTTTTTGGCAATTAAAAACCCGTATCATTAACATTCCCAAAACGTTCGTCGAATGGGCAACAATCACATCAATTTGGTGCTATTCATTTTTGGAATAATTTCGCTCAAAATGAACGAATTGCGCTTTTGCTGGATTGCAAAATAGATGCAACCTATGCTGCCATGATTAGAAATGATAGGTGTGCGGAACAAAGGGAAATAGTGCAAATGCATCGTTTTGAATTGGCCGGAAAATGTCGAAAGGGGAAAAACACACAAATTTCCTGAACAATGACATTGCAAACCATTTCAAGTGCTTGGCACTGAGATAATAGTTCAAACACAAATACACATCCTTCCGGGTATTAGAGTACAAATATGTAAATTTCCTCTCGCATTTTCTTATCTCGCTTTGTGCCCATTTTGATAATCGAAGTCAAATTTGTCGACTTTTCGGTCAATTAGCTAATCAACGTTTTCAACGCACACACACACACACACCCAATCGCAAATAGAACAACGGCTGACAACAAAATTACACACGGAAACATTCAACCCAAAAAAAATGTGGAAAAAAATCACGCTGTGTTCAATGCTGTTCATAGAAGCATGTGTCAAAATGATAATTGTCTAGCGCCTTGCATCACCAATTTTCTACGTTATTTCGCTGGCTGCTTTTTTCTGCTTAATTTTTTTCCGTAAACGTTTTCATTCGATCGGACCGAGCACACGGCTTTTGACCCAAATCCATGCACATCAGAATATTCCATTCATAAAAGTGAAGGTTCTTGTTTGTTTGAAACAAAGATAAAAGCAAAAAACAATAAACGATATATAATGCGAGATAAGTGATGCCGGATTATACAGTGATTCACTCACGTGACATCACTACATTGCGTTTGAACGTTTGTACACTTAATCAGCAGTTTTTCCTTCACTAGCGAGTCTATTGCAACATGCACAGAGTCTTTTTCGAAGAATTTGTGTCGAAATAATAAGCCCAGAGCAAAGAGCAGAGCAGAGAAAAAAAATAAAATTATCGAATGATATGAGCATGAATCATTGTGCGTTCTCACTGAACATATTTTATATCGCGATTGTTTTTTTTCTTTCTCAAATAAAATATTTAAACAGTTGATCCCATGGAATATTCCCCGAAATAAAACGATTGTTTTTATTTATTGATAAAATACCGACATTTTTCGCTCGAAATGTGTTTCTTTTACATTGAATTCGACATGTTTCTTCCAGTTATGTGCTTTTGAATTGTCTTTCTGAAGATAAAAATTGCACACTTTTTGGAGTAAAGAAATTGCTTATAAGATTGAAACTAAGGAACAATCGACGTGGATACGTACAGTACACCAACAATAGCGACAATTGAGCAAACCGTTTTGATTATAAATGGAAATGATTGTGCATCGATTGACGTTGCTGTTTCTTTGATTGTGGTTGGTGCTACTGTCGTCCCCGTCGCCGTCGCTGCCGCTGTCGCTGCTGATATTACTGTTATTGCTTTTTTAAGCCGATTTTCTGATGTTAATTACGTAAAATGGGCGCTGTTCATCACAATCAAAACAAAGACTCTTCTCTATTCAGAAATGCCTCGGGCCCGTAAAATCAATTTTCTCGAGCTTTAGCTCGATGCATTTTTTGTGTGTTAGCTTTTGTTTGCTGATTATCGATGTTTTAAATAAGTGGAATGGAATTCCCCTCGCCGTCCATTGAATAAATTCCATTCGATTCAAATTCGTGCGGTTGAATTAAATAGACTAAAAATTAAGGAAACAGCTTGATTAGCCGGGCTTGCTTATGAATAAACTATTCAATTCACACATCAAATGGGCCGAAGCACAATAGAATTATTTTTTCTCCTCTCGCCGATATGGAACAACACAAACGAATCAAATTTTTGAAACAGAAGAGAGAAAGAGAACAATAAACGCAAATAAATTTGACCATGAAATTGTACACAGAAATATGAACACATATGAACAGGGTTGTTCTCTCTTTCTTTCACTCATTGTAATCATTTATTTGCATTTTGCACGTTCTCTCTCTTTCATACTCTCTTTCGCACTCGCTCTCTCTGTTTCATCCAAATATTTCGTTTACATTGTCAACATTTGGAAACTCTGGAAAAATTATTATTCTTAAACTGAATAGTATCGAATGTTTTCAGATATTTTAACTGGTTTTGGAAGATGCATTTTAACGGCTATTTCCAATCTAATGACGCATATCTCAGTAATCAATTTGTGTTGAATTTCCATCAATATGTTCATGTCGAAATCGTAGTTTCGAAATTGTTATTGTAAAGCACAACAACGCTTTGAAATCGAATACAACTTTGCCTTTTTATTACGGCGCAAGTAAAATCGCCCACATTTTCGACGACATAATTTTGAGATTTTTTAGAGTTTTTTTAGTATTTAGATTTTCCATATCTCATGAATTTTTGAAGTTCTTCAAATATTTTTATGCCATCAAGTAGCCAGTTCATGAAGCCAACATCGATGATCGCGCCATTTCGAATGAGTAATTTTATCATACCCATTTTACCTGTAATAGAATTCAATTTAATGAAGATCTGATGAAGAAAAAGTGTTTTGAATTTTCTAGCTTACCGTTTTTGAAGTTTCTAATGGCTAAAGTAAGCGGTGTGGTCCCATTGTTTGTTTCCATATTAACTTTTGCGCCGTTTTCAAGCAGCATCTGAGCAACAACTTCTTCTCCTGGAATATTTTTATACATAAATACATTTACTTATGGTCTTGTATCATAAAATTATTACCAACATTTGCAGCCACATGGAGTGGTGCATATCCTTGGTTACTTCTTGCATTAACATCAGCGCCTTTGCGTATTAAATATTTGAACAAGGATTTGAAAAAATATTCCATTTTGAACCAAGAAGGGTCAGTCATCTCAATAGCTTCGTGTAACAATGTTTCCCCATTCGAATAGTATGGACGGTTGATATCAGCTCCATTTTTAAAAAGCAAGTCCAATATTTTTTCGTTGTCTCTATACACTGAATTTTGTATCTTTTTTTTGAAATTATAATTTTTCTTTCAAAACTTACGGCCACGAAAAGCACATATAAGCAGGATATCGACGTCAGCATCAATATTTGCACCATTTTTAATAAGCATTGTCAAAATTTCCACATAATGTTCTCTATCAAGACCTGATTTTAAATAAAAAGCCTTTCGAATTGAGATTTATGCCATTATCAATGAGCAACTGGATCATTTCAATGGAACCACCTTAATCAATAGAACATAAGTTCAAAAATGTCACTTCAACCATTATATAAGACTGTATTACTTTCAATCGCTTCCTTGAGAAATGCGTAATCTTTTTCGGAGTTAGTCCTTACACCACTTACAAACAGAGATTTTGCCAACGTAACGTTTCCTGTATAAATTCATATTTATGATTTTGATTTCATTTTTAAACATTTAAGTCATATGGTGAGCAAACCTTTTCTAACAGCTGTAAAAAGTAGAGACTCGATATTCGAGCTTCTCTCTATGGCACTAAATATAGTTCAAAATTGATTTTCGTGTATTTGTTTTTGTAATAGATTCAGTTTTGGTATGATTTAGTTTTAACTAAAAGAAAAATTTCTCAAATACTTTATTAAAGTGTCAAATTCTTTATCAAGATTATCCATACTTACGATTTCTCTTCAGGATTTGTATTATTTGTAGCATATACTGCGATGATAAATACCAAAAATGCCATAAACAATTTCATGTTCTACAAAATGAAATATGAACAATCAATATATCACTTATCTGTTAGATTCTCTTTTTGGAAGACACATTTGATCCTTCGAATATTTTTCTTTCTAAGTATGCATTTTTGATTTCATGATTTAAAAGAAATTTGCGCCGTTAAAATGGGATTTTTTTCGAATGGCACTCTCGTAGTCATTCCGAGTTCAATTGCAAATTCTTAAAGGATATAAAACATGCTACGTACTGTTGAGAACTTGGTTGTCATGTGTTTTGATGAAACAAATTTTCGCTTCCCATTTTATTCAGCCAGAGCTTGGCGTTGTTTAATAAAATAAAATATGGTGTGGACACTTCATCTCAATAAATAAATTGAAGAGAACGTTGCATTCGATTGGAACAAGAGCAAAAACTAACTATAATCAATATGATTTAATAGTCCGAAACGTCCAACAAAAAACGAGAGTAAAGAGTGATTTTTCTCTCAAAATCCCCTGAACAATTAAGCAAAACGTTGAAATTTATTCGCCTATTTCAAGGTGACCAGTTCCGAAAAAGTACACATTTCACGATAGTCTCAGTATGTATTTCCTTGTCCATATGTCGGAAACACTTCTGTTTTCATTGTTCACTTGGATTGGCGCGTGTTTTCATGCTAACAGCTTTCGTTCTGTCTTCTCGAAGCTTTCACATGACACCTATAAAGGTCATCGCTAAAAATAAACTCAATACTCCCATCATATTTCTTAAGAAAAAAAAAGAGCTAACTAACGGAATAGTCGAAAGTTGGTTTGTTCGGTTGGTTTTATTTTCGAAATAAAGTGTTTATTATCTTTATTAAAAGTTTTTTGTTTATTTAGGATAAATTCATAATCTAATTGTGTCAGCAAGCAGTCAATGAATGGCAATAATGTTGCAAAGTCTGGAAGAAATATCGAATATTCCTGTTCGTATTCACTTTCTCACACATAAATTCATCATCATTGAGTTTAACAGAAAAAAAAAAAAAAAAACAACTTAAAAAATATCATTTCTGCACTGCATTTGAATAAATATATTTTTTTTTCTCGTAAAAGGCATTAAAAATTGATAAATAAAATTGGAAATGGGATTAAAAAAAAAAACAAATAAATTCGATCAATTGAATGAATTACGGTTTCGTTAATTCAAAAAATGGAGTAGTTTTGCAACAAAATTGGCCAATTTGACTGCCATACACGGTTTTTATTGTTTTTAAAAGTTACTGGTAAATTTAGTTCTGGTTCAACGATATCAATAAATTATTTATGTAATATATATAATATGTTATAATTCGAAAAAATCAATTCATCTAACTCATCGACCTAGGTCGACATACAAAATTTTTTAATACCGGATAGATTTCGCGGAAATTAGTCCAATTTCAAACTTTTTTAAGTATTTGTTTTTTTTTTGTTTTTGGTTGTTGTTTAGTTCCGATTCAAGCTAATCAGTTTATATGAAAAAGTTCGAGGTAACAATTCAAATGTAGGACATCACATGAGTGGACATTGGATCTTTTCAGTAAAAAAGTATTAAATTTAAAAAAAAATTGAGTGCTTATGTTTGTAAAAAACGAGAGGATCCTGCTTCATTTCGAGTTAATAAAATAATCTTAGGCAAACTTAACATAATCAATGAGTTCGTTTGCAAATGCACTGGAATTTGAAAGAAAAAAATTGGTTTGAAGAATAAAAAAAAAACAACGATTTTTCACAGAAAATGATCGATGCCTTGACGGATAAACCCCCATTTGAATTGTTCGCCACGCATTTTCAAAAACTGTCTATTTGTTTCATTGAGTAATAATTGGATTATTGAAGTTTTCCCCTAAGCTAATAAATATAAATGTGTATGTATACGAATATGTGTAACCGAAAAAGAAAAGAGAAAATGCAAATTACATAGAAAAATGGGATGCGCATTGAATGAAACTGCATCAGTTGTAATTTGGCATGTGTGTGTGTGTGTGGCGCCAGTCTCAAGTTATTTGCATTTTTCGGCACGTGCATAGCCACTTAATAATGCGGGCATTGCGTTCAACAATCGATGTCGGTTCAATTGGTCGATATGGTTGCGTTTCCAGCTGTGTTTCGGTACTATCAGGTAATTGATCGGAATCAACAGTTGCAACATCGGAAAAGAATACCGGGCTTGATCGATTCGAATCGGATGAATCGGCCAAACCAAGTCGATCAAAGAAACGTTCCAGTTCGGTGAAATTCTCCGATTTGGCACGTTGATGTTCGTTAATTGTACCATTTTCGGTCAAATACATTGGATCACCTTTGTGTACATTTCGACTGAAATACCGATGGCTGATGTCACTTTTCGAACGCAATATTGGCTTACGATCATCCATTGTCATATTACCCGAAAAACGATCACTGGGCGATGGATGCCGTGATGGATGCTGCTTGAGACGCAAACACTTTTGCCGTTTAAATGTTCCCAATGGTGGACTAATTTCACCTTCAATCGGTGATCGCAAGTCATTGCTAATCAATGCTGCCGCCGTTACTGTTGACCCATGTAAATTGGGATCATAGCCGCCGGTGTTATTATTGTAAAATGTTGACACTCTACTTGCCCGTAAAATGGGCTCATGGTCAACATAATTTCTATGTACTTTTGATTTGTCATCTGTATCATTATCGCTAAAATGATCCTGGAATGCCTCCGGCACAACAGATGTTGTAAAGTTAAGTAAGCAATTGGCATCGGTTGGGCTTTGATTATCACATTCGATGCAATTCAATCGACTAGTGGCAACACCAACTCCTCCTACTCCACCACCTCCTCCGCTGTATACATAGTATGAATTTCCGCTATGTTGCGTTGACGATCCACTATCGCGTCGATTATCTGGTCCATAGTATTTTTGTGGAAAATTAGAATATGATTTTTGTTGCTGCAGCAGCTGCTGCTGCTGCTGCTGCTGTTGCAGTTGTTGTTTTGATTGTGGCGGCATTTTATGTGGATTTTCTTGCTTATAAAAAGGCTCGCTCCGATGTGTATAGTGTCCCGATGATCCGCCAGAGTCTCGGTTCAATGAGCTGTTTGATTTATTCGAACGATTTCCACGACCTTCTGAGTACTCGCTATAAGGTGAATTTCGATTAGTTTGCGTATGTGTGTGCAGATCGGGCAGGGATTTGTGATTATTATGGGTTGGTGATGCATAATCTGGTTCTTCTACATCCGCTGCTTGCGAATGGGAATAGGATCGTTGATAATTTATGGAACTAAATGGGCAATAGAGATAAAGAGAGAGAGAGAGAGAGAGATTGAGAGAAAGAATGAGAGAACAAGCACAAAAACATAACATGATTCTATTTTCTTCTTCTTTTCGTTTTGTCATTTGGAAGCTAATAGGATTCGTAGATGCGAAATTAATTCGAACGATTTCTTACCGATTATCTCTTCGGTGAGAGCTTTGGTGCATTGGTGAGTCATTGAATTCGGCATATTGTGCATATTCGGCTGGCGGACTTATCGGTTGATAGTCACTCAATATCGAAGAACTCTTATAATCACAGTAAATGTCATCAAATGTGGTATTGGTTGATGGTAAGGATTGCGGTGAAAGGAATGCGCTTGGAAACATCACATCGTTGTCGTTATTCAAATCACTTATCGGATGTATGGTCAGCTGAAAAAAAGAACGAAATGAAAACAGGTCATTTGTGTTTCGAATCATCATTGGGCAATTTTAGTTTCCCTCCAGCTACCTCTTGATTGAAGCGTTTTGGTGATGAGAATTGTTGCGGTGGCTCAAATTTGGTGTGCTCCAAATCAAAACTGGGCCGTCGATTCTTTTGCTGAGCAGCGAGTACATAGGGATCAAATACGCTGTCCTTTGGTGAAGATGAGTCATTGATGAGTCGCCGTAGCTTTATTTGGAGCAATTCCGAGTTGGCCGACACCGATCGCCGATTGTTCAGCGTGTGAACACGTTGATGTGGGAATGTGTGCGATGGCGATATCAAACCTGGTGCCAAACAAAAAAAAAACCAAAAAGATGTTGATGAACTTCGAAAACAACGGTTCCGTACGGAAAAAAAAGCACAATCATTCAACTTACAAGCATTTGACGTAAAATTGGTGGTATTTGATTTTGTTGCAGGCGGTGTACGCATACTTTGATACATAAGCTGTTGTTTTTTGTCCAGCACATTCTCCGATTTTACATAGTACGGTTTACTTTCGGCCAACAGTTCAACAGCCGATTTGCGCTTCGTATTTCGTACATAGTTTGGATCATTGATCAGTGCCGAATGTACAGCGGTGCCACCGCCAATTGTTCGATAGTTTTTCTTGGTTTTCTTCGGCAATTGTGGTGGTATTTGGTGTTGTTGCTGTTGCTGCTGATGATGCTGCGCCGACTGTGATACAAATATTGATGATAAAGCCGTCGAGTGTTTGAGTGAGGTAAAATTTTGGTGTGGCAAATAGGGTGTAGGATCATGATAGAATGGCGAATGTGCATGTGATAAACCACCGTCCGACATGATTTGATTATGTGGATTGGATAGTCCATTGGAATTGTGTACGATACGGTTATGATGGGCTGGGCTACCGTAAACGGATGCTGCCATCTTTATGTTTCTCTCTCTCTCTCTCTCTCCCTTTGCCTCCCTCGCTATTCCCTTGCTGCTCTAATGCAGTTTTCCAATTGAAGTGACTGCTTTCGCTGTGTCAATTGATGTACAACACCAAGTTGGCGAGGAAAATCCATTCAGTTTTCTTGCGCCCTTATACCTCGTACCTGACAAAGACGAAGAGAAAAAAACAAAACAATGTGTGAATTCATTTGTGTATAGAAAGCTTTTCTGAAGCTTAGAAAACCGAACATGTTCAATTTGGCACCGGTTCATTCGATTCAAATCGAAAATTAAAAAAAGAAATACTAGAAACTGTTTTAGACGTTATAGGGTAGAGAGAGAAAAAAAAGGCTCGATGCTATCCAGTGCCGTCTTAGCACTTTCGGGGGCCCTGAAGCAAAAAATTTCCGGGGCCCTAAATTTTTCTCTCAATAGCACAAAATTCAATATTTTGAATGTTGCGCCAATTTCGATTGAATTCAAACAGATGAATTCAGAGTTATTAAACTATGCCGTTTTTCATTTATGTTTTGATTACTGCTTAATACTGCTGGACATGAACGCTCTTATTCATACGAATGTATATGTGACTCAACATCCAATTCGAATTGACAAACGAAACTTATCGTTATCTCTATTCTCCCTCTATGTTTAATTACATCCGTTTGGAAGAGTCAACCATACTTGGCAATAAAGAATTTCGCTCAAACGGTTGATCGATAAACTGTTTATAATTTGATATGTAAACAATTTTATACCACTGACAATTCTATTAAAAAGTGAGCCACACTACTTACACTCAATAAGTAAGACAGAAACAACAAATAAGGCGAAATATACACTCCCCGAAATAATTATAGCCGTACTTTCATTTTTTCAATTTTCTTAAAAACAAACGCAAATATTGTCGCAGTTTTATTATATTATTTTACTAAGGGCCATTGTGTTCAATCGAAAATTCGTGAAAATATTTTGAATTTTTTCAAAAACTTCCACAAGAAATGGTCATTTCGTGACTTTTTCTGAGGTTATGTCGGCCATTTTGCTTATTTTTACCAAAATGCTAAGAATTTTTGCCGATATTTTGCATAATATGTTGTATTTATTTCCATATGTATATGACATTTTTCGTCTTGCAGTTAAAATTCTTTTATTACTCAATGAGTATTACTCATTGAGTAATCAGTGATTAAGTGGTCGTATTAATCATCGCGAATTTTGGGCGTTTGATTAAGATTAATTAATCTTAATCAGATAGTCCGCCCATCTGTAGTTTTTTCTAATTTTCTTTGATAAGATTTTCTCTTAATATTTCAAGGGCCTTTTCAGCAGCTCGGGGCCCCTGAAATCGCAGGGCCCTGAAGCGGCTGCTTCATTCGCTTCCAGGCTAAGACGGCACTGAATGCTATCCGAACATGCAGTTCTGAATCTAAAACACACCAAAGTGAAATGAACGAATCGAAATTCGTATGATAGTCATAATGGAGTTCGTTCAACGGTTCATGGCAGAACAAACACACATACAACATTTCTCTATCAATCACCTTTTTTTTCCTCATTAATTACAATATATACACTGAATTTTTTTTTTATTTCACTGGTGCTGTTTTGTTTGGTGCGAATCACAAAGCATGCCATGGGTATATTTCTTTGGTGTATGCTTCGTGTGTTTTATTTTTTTTCTATTCACTTCTTTTCTATCGCTCTCAAAAGGTTCATTCTTCACAAGTTAATTGAAAATCATTTCACCTTTCACATCATTCGCAGTTCATTCTCCATTTGTTTCATCTCGATATATAATTTTTTTTCTCCTCTTCTGCCATCGTTGGCTGTGCTTGGCTGTATGTGCACGCATGTATCGATGTTCTCGTTCATAATCTACTAACGGATTGGATGGTGTAATAAAAGAGTTTCCATCAACTGATGTGAATGCAAAGCGAAATATTGCGAATCATACACACGAACGAAAAAAAAAATCAACATAGAGACGCGTATGTATAACCGACGAAGAAGAATAAAGCGCAAAGTGATTGACGCTTGACTTGAAGAAAGCATTCACTCTAAATCTTTGCACGCGCGCGTCTATCGTTGCTTGTCAACTAGCTCATATGGCGTGTGTGTATGTATACTGTACACACAATGCATGTTAGGTGTTCAGCGCGCGCCAGAGAGAGAGAGAGAGAGAGAGAGAGAGAGAACAAAAGCGACTAAACATATGAATACAAAGGGAGATCACGAAACCACTATGCAAAAATAGAAAAGCGAAAAAATACGATAGTAGTAAAGAGATGCTTAGAAGCGAAATATGAAAATGGTTATTATTATTATTTTCGACGAAATGATTCAAAACACATGTAGTAGAAAGTTGAGATGGCAAGAAATACAATAACATAGAATTTCGTCGAAAAAAACGACAATAAATGAATGACTTTGGAGCAATGATTGATTTTGGCTTTATAAAAATAGGACTTTTCAAGAGATGCCGAATCTATTTGGATTTCTTCTTCATCATCATCATCATCATCATCATCATCATCATCATCATCATCATCATCATCATCATCATCATCATCATCAATTGGCTCGTGTCGGTATTGTCTCATTTTCTCTATATTGCCCAATGTCAATGATTGCTATCTTCCAGCAGATCAAATAATCGCCATATTATACACACTAACCAAACAATATAAACAACCAAAAATATTGAAGAATGGAATTGGGGAACGAAAAATGAAACTACAGTAATAAAGATCATAAACCGTACACATGATACATGTACAATTGAAGTACCATTGAACAACATCTAAAATGATGTATGTTTTTTTTTTTTTGATTTTGTACACATTTTTTTTCACCATTTCGACACAATAGCCATCAGCTAATTTCGGTACGGTTGAAAAAGCAGCATGACTCAACCCAATCCATCTATGCACACATATGACATAAAACAATGGCGATTTTTTTTTGTCAGGTGAGAAGAGCGAAAAATTTTTTGGATAAAAACCATAGACCAATAATATATTATATACATAGACGAGAGAGGTGAAGAAAAAAAAAAACAACAGTTCATTGGGTGTATAATATACACGTCACAGCGAACCACACGGCTGTGTGCTAAAAGGTAGATGATGGCCTTGAATTGAACCGTAGAAAATGTGAAACATGATGTGGTTACTGGCATAGGAAAATTCGACATACATCCTAAATACACAGCCGCCACACAATGAGTGACTTTGTGATGGATTTATCGGATCTCCAGTTAAAATGTACTCGATTTTAAAACAACAACAATAATAATCAGAGCTCAGTTGAGTACGTACAATAAGTTTTCCCTTCATTCTGCCTCTCTTTTTTGGCTTTGAACACCGAATATTAACTCTTCGATCAACGAGTGGAGATATGGTTGAGACATTGATTTGCTGGTCTAACAGCAGCAAATCGGGTGATCGAAAAAAATACACCACCAACAACAATAGCAACCAACGCACACATGCACATGAACGAACGAAAATAAACCAGAACAAATACTGAAACACAAAACTCAAGCAGCTGGTGATGAAATAGGTGCATCAAATTAGGGTAAAAGGTCAACGCGATTTCACATCAAATCATCAGAATGAAAATGTTTTTTTTCCCTTCTGTCGACGGATGACTGTTTATTGTATAATGTGCTTACATTGCATAGTTTTTTGCTGCTGCTGCTGCTGTTGTTATGCTGATGTTTTGGTTAATTTATATTGAATAATTTCAAAAATGGCAAAACAATGCAATGCTTACGCACACACATCATCTGACACACGACGAAAAATGTGTGTACGCTCAAATATGGAAAATTGAAATGAAACATCAACAACAACAGCAGAAAAAAAAAACTAATAAAAACGGGCGAAAATAGGACAATTAAGAAAGCATATATGCAATTGTTGTGTGTTGTTTTTTCCCTTTCTCTCGTGTTCCGTTTCGGATTGCTTCGGTTCTGGTGTATGCTCTGTGTGTCTTGTAATGTTTTTTTTTCTCTGTTTCATTCATTTGCCTTCTTTCTTTTTGTTGCAACGTGTGTATGCATGGTGTATGAGCATCAGGCATCCACATAAAATAATATTGGAGAGGAAAGGAACAACAGAAAAAAAAACACATGCCATGATGAATAACAACACACAAGTGCGACACACCAACTTAAAATAAAATGAATTTATTGAATTTTCAATAAGATGTTGTTTTCGCCTTGTTTGCCATCGTCATTACTATCGCGTATATGCCCCATGTATTACACTCTCAATATAATACGCACACTGCACACATATTGTGTGTATTATTGCAATGCACACGCTTTATTGTGTGTTGTCTTCTTTGCGCCTAAAAGAGAAAGACCTCTTAATTTCATGGCTATTGGATAAAAGAAAAAAAAAAGAAGAATATATGTCTTATTCCCGTTGCTATTTCAATAAATAATCATCGTTAGCTGATGGCTCTGGTGTGTATGTGTATGTATATGTGATCACAAACTAGCGCTATTTTCTATTTTTTGCCTTGTGCTCTCTGCCTATATTTCAATATATTATTCCACATTTATTCTTCGACTTTCGTCATATATGAGCATACACATTTTTATTTTCTTCCATCGTTATCTCCTTCTCTCTCTCTCTCTCTCTTTCTCTCTCTCTCTCTCTCTCTCTCTCTCTCTCTCTCTCTCTCTCTCGATACATCTCTCCCCCGTACGGATGCGTGTGTCGATTCGTCTATAAATGTTTCTTGTTTCCCATTTTCGGTGGTTCATTCTTTTCAATTTTATTTTATTAGTTTCAATTTCATATGTGTGATACAATATTAAATGGAATGAACAAATAGACGAGCAGATGGGTGTTTATCGTTTCTTGCTTAAATAACATTGTTTGGTAAATAATTTTTTTTTTTCGAACTTAGACACACGCACACATAAAATCTCTTTCTGGCATATGTGGAAAAAAAATTTCACATCGCGCCTCCGCTTAACTCTGCTATATGCGTGAACATCGATTAGATATTTTGTACATATGCAACACTAAAAGTTTTTGATTTTTCCAAATCGTCTTCCCTCCGGATTTAACGTGTCAGCTGAACCAACTGCTCGGTTCAATAAAATCAACTCGACTCAAATTACTCGTTGTGTGTGTGTGCTTTTCGGTCACAACCTTTTTGAACTCATAATAGAATGGATCGTAAATCGAGTCATTGAATCAATGCGTATGCTTATATTGTGCTGAACTATATGAGTTTTTTTCGGTTGTTTATTTTAAAAATTTCCCATTCGGTTTACGATTGGGCCACTCAAAATCGACTTACAAACGGATTTCAATATTCGAGCCGCTGAGGTGGACCAAAAAATACACCCAGTCTGCACAAAATTCAAAACTTTTTGTCCACTTTTGGAACGCAAAGCCGATACTTGTAATCGAACTCGGCGCGTGTATGCTGATGCTTTTCAGCTAATAGTAGAACATTGCATAAGATATAAATAGCTCGGCGAACATTCAAATAATTGATCTTATTAGTCATCAGTATGGCAAAGAAGATCACTATAATATCGTTATTTAAAAGAAGCTTTAATACTTTGCGCAATAATCCAGGTGAAATTTAATTCAACGACGACGACGACGTCAGACACTCATTCCTCCGTGTATGTTGCTAGCATGGTGCGGCTGTTGACACTATATTTTCCTATATTTCGAATTGGCGCGCTGTTTAGTTCCGATTTGAAATGTTAAATTACATTGATGTGCCCTTTGAAATTGGGGGCGCTCGCGTCGCCTCAAATGACTTTGACGTTCAACAGCCGCCACACGGTTGCTAGGCTAGAAAAATTGATTTAAAAGAAAAATCTTCTGGCGTAACCTTAGCCGATTGAATGCGGTTGCAACCAATATATAAACCAAATAACGAAAATAACATTTACGCAAAACGCCAAAGGAAACAACAAAGAAACAAACAAAATCGAAGAAGAGCAACCGACAATGAACGAACGATAACAACAACAAAAAACAGAGCACTTCATCGTTTTGATTGGATTTGTTTTTCTTTTTTTCTATTATGTCCATGTTTATGGAAAAACAAATGCGCTCGCACTCTCTGTGGCGCGCACGAGCTCGAGCAATACAATTTCGATAAGCATTTCCATGTACATAGATGTGTGTTGTGTGTATATAATAGCATGCATTTAAAGCAACAACAAAAAAACACACTATTAGATTTCAATAGCGCGCAGATGCAGCAACTATTATGAGTATTTCATAACTTTTCGCTTCGTTCAGTTAAAAAGTTGATTACGCTTTTTGAAATCGAAAACAAAGCTGATAATTTCTTCGACAAGCCATTGTATTTGGGCGAGAAAAATTCAACACACACACGTGGTTTTTTTTTCTGCTCGCTTGTTCCTCACTTCTATATTTGAACAGACAATTGTTCAACATTTGTTTTTTTTTTCCTCGAACAACGTGTGTGTGTGTGTGTGTGTCTTTGAATTACTGGATACGTTTGATTGGGAATCAATAGTCTTTCGGAAGTTATTCAATGCTTTTTTTTCTCCTCTTGAGTGTATGTTCAATGCTCATAACTTTATTTTGAAGGTTTCAAATAGCACTGTTTTTTTCTCTCGGTTATTGTTTGAAATAATAATCAACTGTCCATTCAGAGATAGAGATAGTGAGAGAGAGAGAGAGAGAGAGAGAGAGAGAAATTCTCACCATCATTATGAGTAGTTATGTGTCGCGACACAGAAAATCGTCGCAATTTTTCGTCCATGATGTCTTAATTAGTGAACACATGAACAAAAGACGAAAGTTTCTTTGTTTTTTCCGCTATCTCTCACTCTCTCTATCGCTCCCTTCCTCGCATTGTGCTGAAAACATTAGAAAGGAATTAACACTAGGTGTGAATGTCTCTTTGGTAAATGAAGTGGTCGTGGTCGTCGTCGTCATCGTCGCAAAATCTCAACGCACTCACATTTTAATTTAAGCATATTAAAGGCAGTCAAGTGGTGTAGTGTGGATATATCTAATTTCCTCAAGTAAATGGATGCTCTCTCTCCCATAGAATTAATATCGCGCAGGCAAAATCCAATAAATAGATTTGTACTTCTTAAAAACCGGATACCGAGTTAAAACACCGTGAGATCGAGCCAAACGCTCGGGCGTTATTCATGCATTTTTTTATCTATTGGATTTTACTCTTAAGTCATATTTTGCTGTAATGCAATTATCAGTAGTAGTTCAATACTTCCTGGTAAATGTTTTACCTTCTGCCGTTTTTCTTCTCCTTCTTCTTCTTCTTCTTTCTCTCGCACTTGCTGTGCATGTTTTTTTTGTGTGTCTTTCTTCTTAAAAGTAAATAAACAAATACAAATATGGAAAAAAAATATGTAAATTACATAATTTCAGTGTGTTGGTTGGGCTCCACAAAAAGGAAGATAGAAGAACAGTTGTCCGTTTCTAGGCGCTGATAACTGGTAATATACTATATTTGACGATAAGTCTGCAGCAATCGAGGCCAGTACAGTTCAAGTCAATGCATTCATGTGCGTTTATGATTGCTTCATTTCCACCGAAAAAAGAAAGAAAAACGAACGAACCGAACCGAAAAAAAAATCGACAGTGACAGCACTTGATGAATGCACAGTAAGCAGTAATTGGGTTCAATGGAAAACGGTCGTGTTTCTTTTCTTCTTATGTTATTTCGGTTGGGTAGTCAATTTTTTCCCAAACAAATCCATCAATTTTTTTTGCTTCGATTTTCAATTGGAATATGACGATAAACACGTATTTTGATTAAAGGAACACACATGGGATCTAACTAGAACTATATGCTAATTATTGAACTCACGGCAAACGAACACAATTTTTTTATATATTAATTTTTAAGGTATAAAAAAAATTTGATTAATTTTCTAATTGGTTGTTTTTATTTATGTTTGTTTTTTTTTTCTTATAATTATTGTTGGTGGGTGCCTAGACCCTCATTTTAACACTTTATCGAACACAGCACTTGGAAACTGTCTCCAAAATTTCATGCAAATTCGATTTTCAGTGTATATATTCGAGATATCCCATCTGATTGATCTCTGGTTCTCTTAACTTCGGTGTGTACGAAATGCAAAACACAACATAGACACAAGGGAAAAAAATGATTAAATTCGTATTATTGCTGCTGCTGTTTGTTCTCGCTTCAAATTTTTTATTCATTCGTTTCAATAACATTTGATTATCAGAACGAAAATTGTGCGGAAACCAGTGGAAAAAACATTTTTCTCGTTCATTTTTTGCACACAACTTGTTTAAATAAAACTAAAATATAAACTGTTTCATGTTTGTATGTTGTGTTCGAAAGTGCTGTTGGAAAAGTTTTGTCGTGGATCTCTGTTACTTCTTTCTTTCATGTGTATATAAATATCTATCTGTGTGTTTTTTTTCCCTCTTCTTTTCTCTTCTCTTCTTTTGGCCACTCTGGTTGGACTGATTCTGTACGTGTACTTCGTGTGTAATGCATGAATTTGATGTTTTTCTTTCTTTCTTTTTTTGTATTTGGTGCGCGCTCGTTCTCTCTATCTTTCTCTCTGTCATTCTGTTGTCGTCGTCTGCCTCCCCTCTTTTTCCACTGTTACTCCAGCCTTTCAATGCATTTTAGCACAAACACACCGCTCGCGCGCGCGACACACCAAAACATCAGCTAAAATGGATGCATTCAATACCGATGGGTAGAATTCAATGTTGCGGTGTCAGACCATATATATTTAAATGCTAAAATTTCGTTTTACTCTTTATTGGTTTATACATTTAACAGCCTGTAAGGCCACTTACAAAATGTAATTGGGAATTATTTTAGGTTGAAAATTAGAGAAGAAGAGAGTGTGTGCATTTTATATTATCTTTTTTTTCTTGTTAATTAACATTTTTTCATGGGTGTAACATTAATAATTAATTGCTGATTGGTGTCCTTGAAATGTATCAAAATCGATATAAAGTACACCCTGGTTTTCTCTTCTATTTCGATAGTTTGCGTCGACTGGAGCGTCGTGTACTGGTTGTTGCTGCTGCAGCTGCTGCCTCGATTGGTTCATTTTCTTTGCGCTTTTTCCGACGTTGATTGTTATCATTTTCCGACGTCTCGTCAACTGCATCAGCATCCACTTTCTTCCGTTTGGTCGCTCGTTTATTTATGGCGTTCATATTTTTCATAACACTCGTTCGTAGGCTGGTGTCATGTTGCACTTCTTTGATTATCGAATTATTGATACTTGATCCCGTTGATCCAGCAATACTTGACGTTGAACCAGTTGCCGTTAGAGAAGCAGCCGTAGACACTTCGGTCGTTTCATCATCATCGCAATCACTGTCCACACTCTCATCTTCTACACTTCCATCACTTTCATCATCATCGTCGTCCGGTTCATTTTGTCGGATTTTTTCAATGGCCTCACGCAATGCATGCGTTTTTATACGGAAATCACGTACCGTCCCCAAATGCAGCAACTTGCTCAAATCATGTTCCGTTTTTTTGCTCAACGATATCACAAATTTGTTGAAATTCTCAATGCGCAATATCAATTTCGGGATATGCTTTGTATCACGCATCACTTTGGCCTTTTGATTTTTTGGCTTCTTTGATTTTGATTTGGGCGCTTCATCATCACTGCCCACGTCTTGTTCACTCTCAAAAATGTTATCTTCAATAAATGAAATCATTGCATACACCTTCAACGGTAACTTTTTGCCCAGCGTTTGTACCAGCTGATCGAATTTCGTCGATTTGTACGTAATTGGCGACACTTTTTGACGAGCGATGAAATGTTTCGTCAAATTGGCCAGGCACACGTACAATTTTACGAGTAATTTGGTCCATGTATCGGTACATGGACCTACCGGTTGCATTGAATTGGACAAATGTATGCACACCCGCGATATGAATATGAGCTGTGCGCATATACGACGTTCCGTTGTTACCATCCGATTTTCACACAATTTTCGACTATCCTCATTTAGACCGCCCGTTTTCATTTGGGTACAATAGCTTTTTACTTTCAGTATAAAGTATTCGATGTCTTCGATTTGCTTTCGCAACGCATTGCACAATTGGATACAGCATGTTTCGGCCGTCAGCTCATTCACCGATTTTAGTTCATCGACATCGTCAAGAGGCTCCTAGAAGTTGTTGTTTTTTTTTTAAATGTCAAAATCCATACGAAATGGAGTTTCAAATTATAGAACTACGTACCACTTGAATTTGCGTCAGCAATAATTCGATTTGTTTTGCGATTCCTTCGAATATTGGTCCTTTTTGCGAACGAATACGTTGAGTAAATAGCAGTTTGTGGACGAGAGTGTTTAGTTCGACATCCTCGATGGCGTGATCGTTGCAGTAGGCGGTCAACCAATTGTGCACCTCGTCCGCTTCATCGACTGCCAAGCTGATGTGGTTGTACAGCATCTCTAAGCATTGAAACAGCGTTTGTAAGATAATCTGGTGTTCGGGCTCAACGTCGTTGTTCTCAAACGATGACACCGTTAGACTGATCACACCTTGCAATATCTTTATCAAATTGGTGTTGACGTTGTTCAAATGCGCATTTTCGAAAACTGAAATTGAAAATTGATATTTTTATGCGCTCATCAAATTGATGCCAATTTGGTTCTTTTATCAAATTGTTCGAAAAACAATCGACAAATTTCTTTTGGTCTTTCCAACATTTCAATACCAAAATTTTCATAGTTCACTTACGCAAAACTTTCAGGAAATCGATAAACTTTCGCTCGTACAATGCAATTGCTGTGTTGAGACACTCCCGGAAACAGTCGACCGAAGCGTGTGCCATTTCGATACCAGAATCATCCAGCATATTGGCCAAATTTTTGATGAAATATTTCAGCATCAATGCCGATATATCGCACAAATACTTGAAATTTGATCGGCTGTATTTGATTTGTTTGTAGTCCGGTGCGGATCGCATACCTTCCACTTTCACTCGAGCTATGTTCAAAACATAAACACAAAATTCTGTTTCGTTCCATAACAAATTGGGCGATTCAGTTTGGCTGGAACATGAATTGAATTGAAATTAGAACATTTCGACTCGAAAAATAGTGAAATGTGGCGCTTAATCAATGGACAGAAATTCGATCGCTGTGATAAATCTACACTACGAGTCTTACCGACAAATAGCCTCCAAAAATCCGTGCACCGAGATTAAATCCCAAACATTTTCCGGTTTCAACGGAGTCACTTGAGCCGTTACTTTCAATTGACTCGACAGATCACCATCATCGTTTTTCTTTCGATGTGTTTTCTTCGCTGCCGCAACCGATTCCTACGACACAAATTTCGAATCTTATTTAACTGCAATTTCAAATCGATTTATGAATCGAAAATGCAAAGAGACATACGTGAAGTTGATCGAGGCATTTTTTATGATGTTGGAACAAGCGTTTGATTGTTGCTACCGAAGCAACGCCAATGTTATGCATTTTCAGGCAGTAATACATCAAACCTTCCAGACAATTCACGAACTGAAGTCCAATGTGTCTGGCCATTGGGGTGATTGTGTCCTTCTAAAATGACCGAAGAATTTAGAACAATTTTCAAATTTTTCATACGAAAATTACATACCAAACCAAGATCCTCCAAAGTGATTGTGTCAATTTGCTTGAGTAGTTGGTCGAACAATTCTTTGAGTTCGGTCACTTCGACATCCAGGCTATGTCGGTCGAGCAATATGAAGCACTGTGTGAGGAATTGAAGTAATTCGCCAACATGATCGTTAATCTGAATGCTTGTGGTGTCGCCTTGATTCACCTCAATGACCGCCCGTTCGAAACTAATTTCCACCGTGTCGCCCACTTCACTGAAGTAGCTTCGGAAGTGCCATTCAAGGAATTGCAAAATGTGCGGAATCAATTTGGCATTTTGTTGAACGGCATTGCTCAAGCCTTCGTAGAGGATCTCCTTGATTTCGTACGTTTGATTGAAACATTTGCGCAGAATTCCGATTATCTCCAGCACGCACATATCGAATGCGTTGTTCGGATTGGTTCCGCTGCCATGTAGCTGCTGTGACATCACCGAAAACCCAGAAATACTCAACTGAGTCGATCCACCACGTGCCGATGATCGCCACACCGAATTGCTTCGCAATTGTTTCAGCATCAAACAGAAACCATGAACAGCCATCTGGCGGGTTGATATCGTTGACTGGTACATTGCCTTACGCAGCATTTCAATGAAGTAATCACGAATCAGAGTGTTTGATTTCGTTAGCGGAACGATGAATGTCATCATTCGCATGGCATGGTGGCCAGGGATCTATGGAATGAAGTTGTTTTTTCAAAGAATTTGTTAGTTTCGATCAGAAAAAAATTAAAACTCTACTGAAATTGAAATTATTCGTAAAAAATGACTTACCAGCAGGAAAAAGTCAATAATTTCCTTGATTTGCGCCGTATGCTCGGAAATCAACATCGGATTCGATATACTCAGTTTTGTTAAGCACTCTGATAAGACAAAAAACATCATGTTTGGATTACGTGGATGTTGACTTTTGAAAATGTTGCTTCAAGCTTTTTACACTGAAAAGAGCCATATATTATATACCTGTGTATTGCGGTGCATCTTGATCGGCAAATAAGAATTCTTTGAGATTTCGAAGAATGCCATAGCCAAGTTGATGTCGCACCTTAATCATTTCTTCAAGAAAATGAATACCCAGAACATTGATATTTGAATAATGTGGCGTTTTTAGCAATACAAAGGCCAAGCCAACCAAACCCGGTGTAAATATGTCCTCTTTACTGAAATTCAAAATAAATCATCTATTTAGCTCGGATGAATCATTGGGGCCATATTCAAAGTATGAATTTCAAACCTTTGTTCCACCAAAATCGAGTACACCTTGTTGACATTAACCGTTGAATATTCTAAGGTGTCACGAAACCATGCTGAACTATTGCACAGTCCCACTTCTTTCTCGTTGTTTTGAATGGCGGTCCGAATGAATGGCAATGCACTCGATACAGACAAACGCACCGATTCCAAATACCGGCTCACATTGCATATTGTCAACAGTGCACTCAGCATGAATGGTGTCAACACATACTTTGGATTCGATGCCAGAGTCTGTTTGAATAAGAAGAAGAAAATTCACATATCGCCCATATTTTCGAATGGAAAAATTCCTCGTTCATAAATCTGGAAAATATTCTAATTCAGAAGAAAAACCTACGCGCATCTGTTGAACCATTTCCTTTTCACTGATCTTGTACTCGGAACAGTTGCTCAGGTGATATAAAATCGTATTCTGAGCAGCTACCAAATCGTTGTCATCAAAACGATCTGTGATTTCAATGAAAAATGATGAAATTAAATGGAAATTGGAGTTTGAGAAATGAAAACAAACACTGTTTTACCATAGAAAAGGAACAAAGTCTCACTCACCAATACTGTCGAAGTTCAGTTGTTCACTGTTTGTCGTCTGATCCAGTTGCTTTTGATAGAGATACTTTTGGAAGTATTGATTCAAACTGATCAACGGGATCATCAGTTGAGCTGGTGTTGTGCTTAATGTGAACAGTTGAAATGCAAGCGTTGGCAGTTCTTGTGGTTCTAGTTTCAATAGATTTTCGCACAACTTGTTCAATACTAAAACTTTGTCATTTTTTGATATTGGCATTTCTCTGTGAAATGATCAATAAATTGAAAAAAATTCTATCATTTGCTCTCTCAAAAGATTCAAAAGAACTGTTCACTTACAAAAACATAGCACCAATGCTACTTAAAACCGATTCCGGCCATCGTGTGGTGAGCAAATTTTTGATTTGCGATTCGCAGTATTCGTTTCCGGTTTTCACTTCATTTTGGACAATGATCTTTGGCATATCGCTCAGCAATTTCATCAGTTCCGGAAATAGTTCTTTCCAACTAGAAAAACCGATTTCAACATTGAAAATGTATGCAAAGTTGATACGGAATGAATCATCGTTAAAAATAAGTCGACTGCAGAAATCCATTCAACTTACCCGGTACATTTTGGATCGCCCATTCGCATTGAAGCGATACAATGTTCGCTTAATTCCATGAGCTCACTGGCACGTAATTTAGGTAGTTCAATAAATGTGCGTGTAATCAAATCGAATGTTTGTTTCGATGTGATTTCAACTTTGGTCATTTCGTCGAGCAACGCCATCAGAATGGCAAAACGTGCGTTGGCCATTGTTTCGGAAATCGAATCGCAACCAATCAGCATGTAATTCCACAGAATCGTTGCATCGGAACGATCAATCCGCTTGACAATCGTTCGCTCAAGCTGAAAACCAAAGTGAATAGAGCGTTAAAATTCAAGAGTTGAAAGTTTCAAACCCAAAAGAAAACACAAAAAACGAACGAATGGAACAAAAATCAACTCAAAACAAATGAACAATGAGCTTCCTGGTCACAACAACAAAAAGTACACACCAATTTCTTATCACATTTTGCGATGAGTTTTTGCAATTCACCAAATTCCTTGTTTTGGCCCAATTCAATAATTTGCTGCGCCAAACTATCCGCGCTCATCTGATTTTTGTCCGATCTTCGTGACATTTTCCACTATTTTCTTCTATCCACTGAAATTGTCCGAGAAAAACAGTTGCATTCTATGAACTGATTCGTGTTTATTCCGGTTGTTTACCATAAAAAAAGTGTGTAACTGAAGCGCGCCAATATTGGTGTACACGGTTTGACGTTTTCAAAAAAAAGACGATGAGTGCGTTTAGTGCTGCATTCTCAAACTTGGCAAACTTCATCGGTTGCAATATTGTGACGATTTTCAGAAGAAAAACATCGTTTTTTACTGAAGAAAATTATAAATTGGAAAAAAAAAACTTTTTTAATTGTGAAAATCAATTTTATTCCATTTAAAAATCAAATAAACAAATTTTACGTTCTTGACCATTTACCACTTTCACTGACTGTTTATACACTTTGAATTGAGTGCATCTGTCAAAATTACTTTGACATATAAACAGTTTCACACAAGAGTTTGCAAAACGAAAGCAAGATAATCAAAACAAAACGAATATTTGCGCTGAGCTCAAATTCATGTATAGCGATCGGGTGAATAAAATTCCGTGTAAATACTAAGAAAATTGAGTGGAATTTGATGTGAATTCGTTTGCAATGTACACCATTGAATCTCCAGAGCGAAAGCTAAAACTGTGTGCCTTACCGACGTGCAAGGGCAAGCGTTATGATTTGGTGCACAAGTTTCCCATGAATAATGAGCGTGCTCAGCAATGGATAGACATAATCGATTTGCCGGAATTAAAGAAGTTGCCCATTGATCAGGTTCGAAAACGGTTTTTCATATGCTCCAAGCATTTTCGACCGCAGGATTATAAAAATTGTGAATCGAGAAGTCTGAACACAACCGCATACCCACGATTATTGCTCAAACTCACTGACGAAGAAGCGACTGAACCATGTCCGCAAAGTGTCAGTGTAGAAGAATTTCAGGTGCAAGAGTGTGACTTTGGCGTACAAGAGACAACCATCCATTTGACCGAATCAAATACACACATAACAACCACTGAGAAAACGTCTCCGAAGCCCATTGAATACATTCTTTGTGCATCGGCGAATGATCAACCCGTTTTATTGCGGAGGAACCAAAATATTGAAGCTGAAATTGTTATCCAGAAACCGTTTCGAATACAAGCGCCTACGGTGCTACCGACACCGCCACCAGCTCCAAAACCAATCATCGTGAAAACAAGCTTGAAACCAGCGAATGCAATCATTTCGACGCCACAACCTGATTCGAAAAATCTATCTAAAGAAATTATTCTAAAACGAAATGCCAACTATACAATCGAATCAGTTCGCAAAAAAATCATTCTGAACGAATCGAATGCACCAAAAACCTACCCACAAAAAGGTACGTGTTTCGTACACTATTGGATGTTGTAATGTTGTACTAAGCAATATCTCATTTACGACGCTTGATAACATTCATCATTTTGTTCGTTTTTCCTTCTACAGTGTCAGTTCCACCAGAAGAAAAAAATCGAGGTGTAATCGTTATTCATCACAATGAACTACCAAATCCACTTCAAGTTTGCAGCTTTTGGTTGAGAGATCACTGCCGATGTACAAATTGCTTTGGCGATACTTTACAGCGAAAAATAAATTTAGCTCATATTCCGTTGGATGTTGAGCCCACCCATTCAAAAACTGAAAACAATCTCCTTCGTATAACATGTAAGGGTGATCATTTGTTACCACAATTCATTTGATTTTTTTTTTTTTTTTTTTTCAAAATTCAAATCGCAATTTTTCCATCGATAAATGTTATTTTATATCGATCTCTCATTGACCAGGGTCCGATGGCCATAAATCAAGCTATGATGTATTGGAACTAAACGAGCGACTCAATTCAAAATTCAAACTATGCCCAATAAAACATATTCCATGGTCAGCAGCAGACATGCTAGGCAGTGATTATGCGAGTGTAACATTAAATGACTATTTGTGTAATGAAGAGATTGCCAAAGCGGTAGTTGCAAGTCTTGTCAAATTTGGATGTGCTTTTATAAGGAATGTGCCGGCCAATCTTCAAAGTACAGAGATTGCAATCAGACGCCTATTTCCCATACAGAAAACTCTATTCGGAGAGATGTGGTCATTTTCGGACAATAAAGCTCACAATGACATTGCCTATACAAACGAAGCGTTGCTTGCGCATACTGATAACACGTACTTTACTGATGCTGCCGGTCTGAAAATACTGCACTGTACCAGTCGTGATGGCAGCGGTGGTGAAAGTTTTCTTGTCGATGGATTTAATGTGCTGAAAAGGTTACGAGAACAAAACCAAGAAGCATATGAATATCTTAGCAAAACTAGCATAACATCTGAATACATCGAGGATGGATATCACTTCAAACATTCTGCCCCAGCCATCATCATTGATCCGAAGACAAAGGAACCGAATCAAATCCGGTAAATGTGACCTAAAAAAAACATTTATTTTTCATCATTTATAATTTGTTTTCTCTTTTTTTTCCAATATAAGGTTCAACATGAATGATCGCGCACCTTTCAACGATATTTTGCAAGATGAAATGTTAAAATTTTACAAGCATTACAGAGCATTGGCGATAGAAATTCAACGTGGGGAAAATGAATGGCATTTCAAATTAGAGCCAGGTACCGTGTGTATTTTTGATAATTGGCGAATATTGCACGGACGCACCGAATACACTGGACGTCGACAAATGGTTGGCTGCTATGTGTCACGCAGCGAATTTCATAGCGTTGCTCGAAGATACGCCATTTTATCCTAGATTTAATTTCTTATTTTCGTCGTCACATTCGAACAATTTTCATTTGGTCAATCACCCGAGAATATTTGTCTTCAATCAAAACAAAATGTAAACGCGAAGAAATACATAAATGTGTTTAAACAAATTGATTTTAGATGAATGTAAAATAATTCGTATTGTGTCAGAGGTCTCTTAAAATTTCATTTTAATGTATATGAGTCGAAGTAGTATAATTTAAATGATTAGTTATATTTAACATGAACAATTTTTGTTTCACTTTCGACTAAATTTGTAAAAATTCTTCGAGCTGGAATATTATGAATAAAACTTTTTTTTTGGAATGAATCAATTGCGGCTTTAAAAACTAGAAATTGTTTCGAATCTACAATCAGAGTACTCTCTGAGTTCCATCACATGGAATGATACGTGTGACGGCATATTTTTATACGGAACTTCGTTCCCAGTGCGCCGAGCACTAGCTACATGTAATAACGTGTGGTTTCTAATATTCGGATACGTTTGCTCTATATATAGCAAGTCCCCGGTGCACTGGGAACGAAGTTCCGTGTGAAAATATGCCGTCACACGTATCATTCCATGTGATGGAACTCAAAGAGTATTACATTTAATCTGTTGGACAATCTTCCAAACTAAATTTACAGAGAAAAAACGTCAATCGTAAGGTATTTTAATTGATTCAACATTTCTTCAAAATTAAATGCGTCAATACAACAAGCTGTCAGAAGCGAAGAAAAGATCACCCAGCAATGGTTGTATTACATATCTTTTCACTTGCTCCGTTCCATTTTACATTATAAACAATGCAAATATAAGAAATCGCAGTATATCGGCCTCGTGTCATGTGCAACGACAATCGAATCGGCAAGAAGAATATGTTTGCATTCATATGTTTTGTTTCTATATAACGATTATAGATAATGGTTTTGTTCGGCATTTATGTGGGCTAATAGATTTTCTCTTGGTTTCCATTGATAATACAAACAAAGTGCTTCAAATAATCTTGACACATTGTAATGCTCTCTAGTTAATAATATAAAAGCAAAACGAAACTTCTGGAAATAGTGATAGTAAATGGTGTGATAACGAATTATTTGCTGATACAGCTGAAACAATGGTATTACGACAATTGATTGCCATTATCAGTAAGTTCAGTAAGTTCGTTGTATATTGGGAAATTGAAAAAAAAAACCATGATTATTGAATGCACACACACATTGTTCTCAGTATAAACCGTTGGCTAGTTCTCTTTTTGAATCAACGCCGAGCATATGACAATATAGCTCTTATGAACCTCTTTTTTTTTAATTGAAAACCTACGGTCGTCAAATCAAAATTGATTTTTCGTTCTTTTTACCTTTTCTATAAACCTCCTGTCGATACTTCTTTGAAACAAAATGCCACATCAAAGAGACGGAATGTTGGAAATCCACCATAAATCGTTGCAAAGCCCAATAAAAGTGTGTAGTTTTTGGCTACGTGATCATTGTCGATGTGTTGATTGCTATGGTGAAACCTCTCAACGTAAATTCAATATCAATGACATTCCATTGAATGTTGAACCTACGGAATTGACGATTGAAACTGATACCATACATGTAAACTGTAAGTTGACACCTTTTTAATTCGAATCCACTTGACTTGACTGAACTTTTGGGATGAAAATTTCGTGTCCTAGGGTCAGATTGCCATGAATCAAATTACAACATACTTGAGCTAAATGAACAACTAAACTCAAAACCGACAATCACTGTGGAAAAATGCTTATGGTCAGTTGCAGATATTATTGGCAGCAGCTTTGCCAGTGTTTCATTCAATGACTATTTAGTCAATGATAATGTGGCTAAGGAAGTGGTGGCGAGTCTCATCAAGTTTGGATTTGCTTTCATAAAGAATGTGCCGGCCAATCTTCAAAGTACAGAGATAGCAATTGAACACCTATTTCCCGTTCAAAAAACTCTGTTTGGAGAGATGTGGTCATTTTCGGATAAAAAAGAACACAATGACACCGCCTATACGACCATTGCTCTGCCAGCCCACAATGATAATACATACTTCAATGATGCAGCCGGTTTGCAAGTGTTACATTGTGTTCGTCGAGCTGGTGATGGCGGTGAAAGTCTCTTAGTCGACGGATTCAATGTGCTGAAAAATTTACGAGAACAAAACCATGAAGCGTATGAATATCTCAGCAAAACTTTTATTCCGTCCGAGTACATCGAAGAGGGTTACCATTTCAAATATTGTGCGCCAGCCATTGTCATTGATCCTTTGACGAACGAACCAAATCAAATCCGGTAAGATTTTTTTTATCAATGTCAGAGGGAACTTCTTATTTACTATCAGTGATTGCTATATCGCTCTCAGCATCTCATAGGATAACTGAACGAGATAATTCAGCTGGCTGAGATGACGCAGCGACGCATAGCCCGAGTCTGCGCGATACACATACACACAATGCGCCCAGCGGTATCCGTATACACTCGGTCCCATTTAGTGACGCGCGGCATCGAATTGTGTGTGTGTATCACAAAGACTCGGGCGATAGACTTGGGCGATGCGTCGCTGCGTCATCTCAGCCAGCTGAATTATCTCGTTCAGTTATCCTATGAGATGCTGAGAGCGATATAGCAATAACTGTTTACTATTGCAAAGCTAAGATCGAACGATACTCAGTTGTTTCTATTATTTTACCCCAAGTTTCAACATGAATGATCGGGCACTGTTCAATAATATTCCACAAGAGGAAATGTTAAAATTCTACAAGCATTACAAAGCGCTGGCGACCGAAATTCAGCGCGACGAAAATGAGTGGCGTTTCAAATTAGAACCGGGCACCGTGTGTATCTTCGATAACTGGCGAGTGTTACATGGACGCACTGAATACGCTGGCCAACGAGAAATGGTTGGCGGTTATGTGGCACGCAATGAATTTCTCAGCGTCGCCCGACGATATGGCTTCATCCAGTAGTAGTAGTAGTTTGTTTGATTGCCATAGATATATACAGATATATACCTATAGGCCATGCATTGTAAAACTGCCAACTATACATATTCACTTTTGCTTATGCTTTATTTTGATTTTATTCCATTGTATTTATATAGAAATAGACACTTCGTTTACAAATAGGGTGTTTTCCTGAAATTGAAAAGAGAAAAATGGTAGTTTTCAATTAAAAGAGCATAAAATTAAGTTTCAAATTATGGCATCAATGTAAAGAATCGATTGATATTGACACGTCCCGAAGCAAAAAACTCTTTGCAAAAGCGAATAATGCTTACCCAAAAAACACCTACTAAAGTACTCCTGCGCAGTTAACATCAACCAAATGGGGAGTCAACTTGCTGCTACGCAACTATCCCACATGATCGGGATAGCCATAACTAATGTTACATTTGTTTTTTTTTTTAGTTTGCATTGTGTTGATTAGAAAGCATGATCAGCTGGCTGCTGGTCCTACTCGAACATCTCTACATCATTATCCACGATGGTGACAGCAGCAGCGGCTGCTTCAACAGCTTCGCGGGCTTGGCGCCAATACCTATTGATCGCCTCCGGTATCGGAAGTCCCAGTAATGTCCATAGTCCTGAACAATTGAACAAATGAACCGTCTTAAAAAATCATTCAATCGAAATTGTGCGTCAATTAGTCTTACCTTTCAGTAGAATGTTCTTAGCAGCCACGACGTCGCAATGCCAAATCACAGAGCATTCATGGTTTAATTCCCAGTTTTTATAGTAACTTTTTACTTTTGGGAATGAACGCTCGTTTTCTTCCAATGCTTCTCCGTTCATGGCGCGTTGCAACTGTCGGAATATCGATAGATCCGTCTTGCCCAACTTTGACACAATTTTTGTTGGCAGCAATGTTTTGGCGTCGGATATGCAACGGCATCTCTTGAATCTGGCCTCTTTTCTCTGGTTTTCGAATCGATTCATACATCTTGCGTCTGTTTGAGATAATCCCCATTCGTCCACCAATTATATGAAACAATTTCGGCGCTTTTTTATTGACCTCAAAGTCTTACGAACCCCTGGGCAGCGCACGTGCATTTTGATACTTATTGGGCTATCAGGTGGTATTTCGCCATCAGCACCAAACAAAAACACAGTCGGTTGCTTATCGGTAACCTTATTCACCCATTTGTCGACAACACTACTGCTCTTGATGTGTTTGTCCAAGGCGAGTCGAGTGTATTTGGCAGTCGAGTAAGCGCAGATTCCATGTTTCATCATCTTGACTCGGTGCTTTATGTAGTTCAGCCAGTGTGACCCTTTTGGCGATGGCATCACTGGATACAGCTCACGATTTTCTCTGTCTGCGCGCTCCATTTCGACGAACTTTTTGGTCCATCGCTTTTCTTTGACATTTCGCACCTTTTGACCTGTTTGCCAGTGGAATTGCTTGCTCGACATTACAAAGTTGGTCTGAAAAAATAAATAGAAAAAAAGGTATAGTTATTGAATTTTGGCACTTAAGAAGTGTTTTTTTCGATATTTTCTATTAAAATACATACAACTTATTCAAATGTATACAAAGCTTACTCCTTTGCCAGTTTCATTGTTGTGTGTTACTGTGGTATTCCAACTTCGCGATTCCATCGGTGTTTATGGAAAAGTCAAACTGCTTTTTTCCACGCACGAATCGTCGAATTTTTCGCATGTAAAAATACTGATTCCACCAATAATCTCTCGAATGATTGAAATCCTGTTGTCGGATAATTTTTATGCTTGTTTCTTCGTTTTTATTCTCGGTTTCCACTTTCGGTAGCAATTTTTGCGAAGACAACACCTGGTGCATAGATGTACAATCGATTCTGAAGTGCGTACGCCGAAAACTGCACATTAGGTACCACTACTAAATTTCGGATGATTGGCCGAAAATCTGGGTTGTCGAGCATTTGTCTGCGCTTGCGTTTCCATTTTCCTTTTGTCTTTTTTCGCTTTCTTTTCTTCCGTTTGGGTCGGCGCTGATGTCATTCGGCCACTCCGAATTGTACTCTTCTATCTCGCATTGCATAGATAGGTACATTGGCATGGCCTTAAACCAATGTTGTTTGTCAGTCGTAAGGTCATGCAAATCGATATCTGGAAACACATTCAGGTCGTTCACCATGTCGTACAACAAGCTACACCGTTCGAGTTTGTCTGGATCGCGAATTGGCACTTTGATGTCTTTTTGTTTAATGATCAGATTCACATCACTTGCGATGTCACTTGGCGAAAATTTCTTTGCATCATCTCCTACGTCTGAGTTCAATTGGAATACTTTCAGTTTCAAGTACTGTGTGATTTGTTTGTTAGCATGCGTTGTTAAATTGGTGACAACGTTGTCTGCGTATTGATTCGTCAAATGCTTAAGGCCATTGCTGAAATGTTCGTTGTTGGGCCAATCGATACGATGATAGTCGTCAAGACCTCCGACAATTGCTTTGAATTCAGGATCGATACGTGACAGCTCTGCTCGTGGTCCTCGTGGCTTTTTTCCTGTTGGTTTATACTTTGACTTCGGTTTCGGTGGCTTATTGTTATGCCATAGCACCTGTTGAAATCAGAGTTTGATCTTTCCTTCTCCACTTTCACCAAAGAATGCGAAATCATTATTCTCGACGCCTATATTCGAACGCCTTTTGCACCTCAAACAAGAATAGCAATGAGCCCAAGACGCAAATTGAAGTGGCTTGCAAACTCAGATCCGTTATTTTGGTCATCAATGCTTGCTGGAATTGTGGGCGAATGATTGTCTTTAGCGCACATTTGATCGCCGTAATTTCGTCCTTCGTTTCTCCCTCCGCTGGTATGGATGGCTTCAAACGATTCGCCATTTTCCTATTGAAAAAATACACAAACATTCGATTTAGTTTAAAAATGAATAATATTGAAACTTAAATTTAATCTGGTCGAACGAAAACAGAACGAGAATTTATCGCCTTTTTTGGTATACACACTGATGCAACACACAAAAGTGACAAAAATCTTCGAATTGATAACAATGGCAGTGATTTAGAGAAGTGATTAACTGTTTCTCTTCATCTTTGAACAATGGAACCAATTCATATTGGGTATCACCGCTTGAAATGAATTGTACCACGTCACGCAACAGAATTATATACTGCAAAATTATTGTGAAATTCATTATTTTTTCCATAAAATGTAATATTACTGTTCAAATGTTGAGCGTTAAATAATTATTAGACTCGTTTAAATATATTTCACGTTATAAATGGCTTATAAACCGAGCATCTATGATTGGAATTTTATCACGAAAATAACGGAGCAATGTCTTACCTGAAACCATTCGGCCAATCGGTTCCGTGTTTCTTCATCGGTGGCTTGAATTAGGGTCGAACCGAAGGTGAAGCTGTTGTTGATGTTGTTGTTGTTGTTGTTGTTGTTGTTGTTGTTGTTGCTGAACGGTGATGAAAGCGTCAAAGCTATGATGTCAACGATTAAGATAGCTGCAACCGCGACTACATTCAAAATAGATAGTGTGAATGAAATGCATTTTCTGGTACATACACAAGTTATGCGTGTTCAATGTTCATACTTACTTATAAAGGCGTCGCCGGCTGAACCATCGAAGGCACTCGTGATGGCAATGGCAACTATGGCCACAGCGACCATCCTGGTCCATTCATTTCTTTCACGCGGCTTGGATTTCTGTCATTGATGTTGAATAGAACAATGAGAAGCATATTGAATTGGGAGATGATCCAAATATCATATAATATGAATATACCGAAGGGAAAATTCATATGCTATCAACGATAAATACTCACTTCAACTGGTTCGAATTTTTTCGCCATTGTAAGTTTCAAAAGTAGTAAACGATCAACATCCAATACATCCAATACATGTATATAGAGACAAAAGCATCGAACAGACAAGAAACGAACGAACGTAATAAGCCCATCAAGCCTCTGCACTAGAAGTTCATTATGTATTATTTTCAGTTACATATTCCCTTCACATTCTGAACATTGTTCGAACCATTTGTATTTTAGAATCAAAAGTTAATTCGTTCTAACTGTAACAGAATATGAAAACGAAGAAATTCATAAAAAAGGACATTGACATAAGCCTATGTATACCCACTATTTCAATTTCTGAGAATTTTTACCATTCACACAAAAATGTAACGAATTTTGATGATGATTGTATATGAATAGAAGAAATAATAATTCAAATATTTTGCTTTCACTTTTGAGTAATTTTATATTTGATGGAATCGTATGATAAGAACAACTTTAATAATAAATTGATTGCTTTTTCAGGTTTTTTTTATGAACTAATGGACCTAAAATATGCATACCTTTGAAAAATAGATGCAACGAAATAACATGCATTCTATTCAAGCATATTTTTGTTAGATTTTGCGGCATCTGGTCACACTGATATGTGTTACCATGTCGTTCGAAACAAGTGATTTAAATGGCATTTCTCAGGTGTCAGTTTTGTTGTTAAACGATTATCCGAAGAAAGGTGTTTTTCTTTGCTTTCTCTTTATTTATTATAATTTTTATTCAGTTTAATTAGCTTCAATTTGTATTTAGTTTGTTTCAGATCAAAATATAAAAATGGCTGATCGCGCTGGTAATGTGAGTTAATGGGTTGGTTGTGTTCGTTTGTATTTTGTCCGTGTTATGTTTTTTGCCTCTGTATGCATGTATTGGGCTAAGGTTGTTTCTGTTGTTGGAACTTACAATGGCGAAAAAATACGTGCCAATAGATGTGAGTATTTGTCGTTGATATCATTTCTCAATTGTTCTTCTGTATATTCATATTATATGATATTTGGATCATCTTCTAATTCAATATATGCTTCTCCAGCAGGAACCCAAGCCGCGTCAAACAAATGAGTTGACCAAAACATTTGTGATAGCCGCCGCAGCAGTCTTGGCCATAATCATCATTGCCGTCGTCATTTTTATCTGCGGTTCAGGTCGTGACGCCTTTTTGTGTAAGTATGAACATTGAACACGCTTAACTTGTGTATCAACCAGAAAATGCATTGAATTCACACTATCTATTTTGAATGTAGTCGCTGTTGCAGCTATTATGATCGTTGTCATCATTGCCTTTTCGGTTTCTTCACCGTTCAGCAACAACATCAACATCGGCAACTACAGCTTCGCCTTCGGTTCGACCAATATTCAAGCCACCGATGAAGAAACATTGAAGCGATTGGTCGAATGGTCTGAGGTAAGACTTTTCTCTTTTATTTTTACCCTCTTCTTACAACATTTTTTTGAATTTCAGAAGAAGTACAATTGATTTGCGTCAATCTTCGGAATCGAGCTGCAATCAACTGAGGGTTGAATCAATACCGAAACACAGAACACAATCAAACGTCATTGAAAATTATTCAAAATAATAGAAATAAAAGAATAAAAGCCATAAACATCAAACGAAAGTCTCTTCATATTTTCTTTTTTTGCAATATAATTATATTGTGTGTTCGTCAACATTATGAATTAAAGATAATAAAATAATGGATTTCAACAGTTGGTGACATAAATGTAACGGCTGTTGGTTGTGTCATGAATTCAGTAGTCGGTAGCCTCATCTTCAGCATTCGATTGAGTTTTTGATCTGTGGAAAGGGAATCAGTTTTGCAATGGAATAAATATGTTTTGGCTATTTTTAATTTTGGAACTTGAGATTTGCCAATCGATGCGATGGCATCATAATGACGACATACTTTTTTCTATCGTGGTCTCTGGACCGCATCCGATGAATGAAAGCTGCTCCTTTGTTTTTTCGAAAGTTTTCATACGGATCATTCAAACTGATACCGACGCCTTTGTACTGATCTTGTCTATCACGCACTTCGCCACCAGAAATCGGCGTTTCAATACCTTGGCCTTGTGCACCTAGGCCAGAGCCAGCCCATCCCATTTTCATGAGCAACTGATGACCTTTGTTGGTCTCTTCGATACAATCATGTGAAGTTTTTTGCGAGAAATTGCTGCAGAGAAGCAAAAGAAAAAAGGATTTTCTCAAGATGTTTGACTAAATTCAATTAAATCGAAAATTCTCAATCGAAATTTCATAAACGAATGCCTTACACAAAACTAGTTGGCGGCGTTTGGCTTCGTCTGAGTGCTGGAGATCGTTTTGGTGACTGTCGTTGATGTCGACGATTATTGTTGCCTCGTCTCGATGGTCGAGGTGAATTGGAACGTGAACGACGTTCTCTCTCTCTTTCTCTTTCTCTTTCTCTTTCTCTTTCGCGTTCACGTTCACGTTCACGTTGCTCCCGTTCGCGCAGTTCCCGTTCACGTGATCTTGATCGCGACCGAGACCTTGATCGACTACGACTTCGGCTTTTGCTCCTTGTTTTCGAACGATAACGTCTCTTATTAATTCGCTTCGGTTTCACCGGCTCAAGCAAAATTGGCGTTGGAGACCTTGATTTCTCTCTGATTCCTTGTTCAATTTCTTCTTCTTTGATTTTCTTTGCCGCATTTTTTACCTTGTAATATTCGTAGAGTCCTAGTTTTTCCCATCCC
The DNA here is from genome assembly GCF_009176505.1 of Sitodiplosis mosellana. Taxonomy (NCBI): domain Eukaryota; kingdom Metazoa; phylum Arthropoda; class Insecta; order Diptera; family Cecidomyiidae; genus Sitodiplosis; species Sitodiplosis mosellana. The sequence goes on along the minus strand of NW_022601432.1, from coordinate 4,121,435 downwards.
TCGCTGTAAATATCACAATTGTAACAAATTTGAAGAAGAAAAAAATGAAATTTTGATGATGAGTAAATGATTAAGACGAAGACATTTATTTTCGATTGCAAAAAATTCGAATCACTCACCCATCTCGAGGTCGATCATGGCTAGGAAGTGAATAAAATGCCTCCATAGCTTGTAGTAAACGTTCGCTGGGTGGAATTGGTGCTGGTAGTCGAATATCCTCCGGATCAAGTGGCCTGTAACTGCAATCTTCAAGACGAATCAGTGGTACAATCAAACCGGCTGGCAGTTCGTAATAAGGTACTGTTGGTATTGTATCTTCTGGTACGGGCACCGGTTGTTGTTCCGTCGCATTGAATTGTGTGCATTCTTCGATGGTAACGGGAATATTTCCCATTGGTGGTGGTGCACTGAAGCCAGGTGGTGGCTTCGACATATCGGGAATCAAAAAATTAGGCGGAGGCAATTGAAAATGACCCGATTGTGCGTTGTGATTCATCGACTGTCCGCTGTTTGACATCGAAGCTGCAGGAGGCTCCGGATTCTAAACAATCAAATCAATTTGTTATTTCAATTCTGAAAAAGAGTGAGGCGTGGCTCATTCTTACCTGAAAATTATTTTCACCAGGGAAATTCATTCGTTGCTGCTGTTGCGACGAAATATAATTTGGATTCATTCCAGTTCGTGGCATCGATATGTTTTGACTCATTAGAGGCGGCGGCGGTCCGCTATTCAATCGATTGTCATTCCGGTTGAAATTATTCGCATTGCCGTTTATACTATTTTGATTGGAATCGCATTCGTTGGCCAAGAGTGAGAGTTGCGCTTGATCAGCAGCTGATGTTTGTATTGGCGGCTGCGACATTTGCACCGATGTCTGCGGTTGTGGAGCTTTCAGTGCTAATTTTTGCGTGTCGAGAATGGCTATTTGCTGGGCAGCGTGTTGAATGAAAATCTGATGCTGTTGTTTATAGCTGAAATAGAAAGAGATAAATGAGCAATGAATAAAAAAAAATCCTTTGCATCAAAGACATTTGATTTTGAAAGAAAAAAAAAAAGTCTTTAACGAATATAGAAATGATTGAAGAAAAAAAACATAGCAAAGTGCGACATTTCTCACCTTTCGAATGTATTTTGAGTTTGTTGCTGAATAGTTGACACGATTGGCATATGCGTATTCATTAGATTGGTTTTATACTCAGCCATGGAAGAATTTGGTGATTGCAGCTTTGAAATAACGCATGCATCGAATAAATTCGATTTTGATTCCCACAATGCAAGCAATTTCATGAGTTTGGTCTTTTGATCCTCGCTCGCAACTGTTTTTAAATGACAAAGTTAATTCCATTCTCCTTTTGTTTTATTTTGTGCTTGAATATTTTAACACTTACTTATTTCAGCACTACAAAACATCGGAATGACAATATTTTCCAGATTATTTTTTAGGTCATCGGCATGTTTTCGAACACTATTCATTTTCCATATATTCATTTCATGCGACGACGACGACGACGAAGATTTGACGATTCAAAAATTGTTGGCAAAAGAAAATGGATTATTTAAAGAAAATTGAATAAAATGTCAAACTAAAGAGCAATTTGTGAGTTAGTCAATTCTTACCAATGGTGCAAAACATCGTTCACCAAATAAATCAAATGCAGTTTTTGTTGGAAAGTCACGTCATTAATTAGCGCTCTGCAAATCGAACGTGAAACATTAGGAAAAAAAAACATTGAAAAAAATCACATTGAATGTACAACACTCACTTTTTCAATAGGTATTGCATTAACACATGGCATTTAGCCGCATCATTTGCATGTTGTAAAATCCAGTTTTTCCCTGATTTTTTTTTTTTCATTTTTTTTTTTTGAAAAAGAGCAAGTCGAAAAGAATAAGTTAGTGTTCGTTGTGATTGGCTATAAATTGACAAAGAATTGATTAGAATTGATGCATTACCTGCTGAGATGCTATCCTTGGTGCATGAGTCGATGATCGGTTGTAAAATGGTATCGAATTCATTTAATCGAAGGTTGTTCTCTTCGGCCTGCTTTAAAACATTCTCATTTTGCGCCTTTTCAATTGCCTCATCAATTTGGTTTTGTTGCTGCTGCATTAGCACCTACGAATGGTTGAAAAAAAAAACGTATTGTCAAAATGTAGGACTCAAACTCATACCAAATTAATATTGAATGAGATTTGTTAAAAAATGAGATTTTCATCGGTCATAAGCAACTTATTTATATGTACTAAATAGAGTGTTGTTATTTAAAATTCGTCATTACATTGTGTTGTGCAGTCAAATTTAGTTCCGATTGCCGTATTTGTTCCTGCAAAGTCAGTTGTTGAGCGTTGATTGCTTCAATTTGACTAGTAATATTATTATTAACTGCAGTGCCAGTTCCACTCGCACTTCCCGATGCCTGCAGATTATTCCAATTGGGTTGCATTTGCATCATTGATGGTGGTGCCTGTGACATTTGACCCTGCTGTTGATTCTGCTGTTTTAAAACTGAAATCACAGTCCAGAAAAAATTCATAAATTTTTTTCATATCAAACGAAAGAATCCGCTTTAAACTCACTCGCTTGTTCCGTTGACACTCGCCATTGATAGTACTGATAAAATTCACCGCCAAACAGGAAGCTAAATCGTGGATTCGATTGTTGTTTGGCTTTTGTAATCGTTTCAAATTCTGGTCCATTGCGGGCTACGAATTCAGCCAATTTATCAATGATATTTCGCAAACCAGTATCTGTCCCAGCAAAAAGAAAAAAAGAACAAAAAGTCATAAATGTCAAAAGAAAAAAACATTTCATACACACATCCAATGATTTGATGTACATGCAAACACACTCAAATAACTAATATTTATACCTTTTGGCGGTGCCGGTAAATTGTCCATTACGAACAAAATCCTAAAAACGTTGCAATTTTTCACGAATTCACGGCAAACAATAGCTATGCGAGGTTTTTTTTTCTCAATTTTTATTGCAATTCAACGAGGAAATCGCAACTAGGAACGTGACGCCATATATTCATAAACAAATCAACTGTCAAACATTCGACATGAAGGTGGTTCCGTTCACTTGACTATAGTCACATCTGGGCTTTGTGTGCTCGATTAGAATCGATGCATTTAACTTTCAGATAGAGAAATTAGAGACAACTCCAGGAAAATGACAATAAAATATCAAATGTAAACTGAAAATGAAATAGATTTTTTGATACAATAGTCATTGGTCTAAGTCAGTTGAAATGGAATGCAAATGTTTTTTTTTTTGGTATTAGCTTTAGTCAACGAGCAAAAGAGCCGCACTAAATCAATTTGTTTTTTTGGAAAATTCGGAAATTTTGCGTGTTTATTAGCCGAACTGACCCAAATATCTTATCTAGTTTTATTAAAATCTCGGGATAAATTCCATTTCTGAAGAAAAAAATGAATCGTTTGCATAAATTATTCATGATGAAATGGCCCCACCACATAGAATATCCCATGCATTTTCAATGTTTTAAACTTCTATTCAAAATGTGATTATGCTTGTCTACGAAGTAAATAATAAGCATAAATTTTTCAATTGATGTATACAAATGGAATTGAATTAATCGTATTTTTGCGCCAATTATGTGACATTCCAGTTGACCGTACCGTTTCCACATTCAGTGCAATGCTGAGCATAAATAAACAGAGCATACCGATTTTTCGTTTCGGTTAAGTATATCTGGCATTTCATTGAGTAGAACATTTAAATTGACATCCAATGAAAGTGTGTGTTTTGTTGATGAACGAGCAAAATAAACAATACGTTTCTGTTATGTTATTGTTTAAATGTTTTTGGCATGAACTTCTGAAGTGTTGAGTTTTTTGTTTGGAAGCTGTAAGGAATTTGACAGAAACAGTGCATCAGAACATTTTGGAAGAAACCAGCAAAATGATTTGTTTGCTGTGCTACGAACCGAATGATGAGCTCATTGCGGTAAATGGAAAAAGTGGCAAACAACTAAACATTTCGAAGCTGCTGTATAAATATTTTCGCATCTATTTCGAGGTGATTATTTAAAAAAATGAGATTTTTTTTCCTCAAACAACTCAAGTGGAACACCAATTCGTGGATTGCAATTATTTACGCATCGAATACCAATTACTATTGACAAATGAAAATGGGAAATTAACTAATTGATTCTGTTTCCAGGGTGAACCAATCGATGGTGAGTTATGTGCTGAATGCTGGAAGAACATATTGGCATTCAATCAATTTTACATACACATTGAAACCATCCACGATTTGATCAATAAGACGAAGGAAAGTGTAACGGCCGAACCAGTTAAGATTGAATTTGACGAACACAATCTGAAAGATGAAGAGACATTTGGTGATGATGACTGGTCATTTCACAATGATTTAGATGAATCCGATCACGATTCCACTGGTAATTCATACGGTTTTATGCGCCAAGGTGCTATTGTCATTTACCATAACATTCTTTATACATTTACTACTAAGGTCCATTCACCATCAATGCCACATTACCAGATGATGCCATAAATTTACCCGAAATAAAGCAAGAAGCTAATAAAAAAGTGTCAGTCAAAAAAGAACCGAAAAAAGCGTCAAAATCGAAGTAAGCATGCTTAGGATGCATCTTAAGACTTTTTATTCTAGCTACAATTATTAGCAATAGTGAAAGAAGCCTACATTATCAGAAAAACTAATCAATTTCTCCTTTGCACTTCGTACAGAAAAACAGTACGTGGTCGACCAAAACCTCGATCCCTATTTACCTGCAAAATTCGCATGTGTCTCGAGGAATTTGACACTTTGGACGCATTGATATCGCACAAAACGAGCGCACACAGACGCATTCAGTGCACACATTGTCCAGATCTGAAGTTGGTTGTCGATTTAAATAAGCATTTGAAAAACACACATGGCATCCTACAAAACTCAATGTGCGAACATTGTGGACAGGTCTATACGAACACGAGAAACTTGCAGGTTCATTGATTTTTTTTTTTTTCAATTTATGGATTCAAGACATTTTTAATTCAATTTTCAAAAGTGTCTGTTCTCATCGTATCAAATCACAAAATCGTTTCAATTTCAGGACCACATTCAACGGAAACATGAGGTTAGTCAACCGCTCCAATGTGATATATGCAAGGAATGGTTTAAAAGTCGAGACACGATACGAGCACACATGAACTACGTTCACGTGCAAGGGCCGCAGGCATGTCAAATATGCGGTAAAGTTTCAGCCAATCGCAAAGCATTGCGAAAACATCAAACAATTCACATGGAATCGTGGAAAGATCGTTTCAAATGCATCATCTGTGGCAGAGGATTCCGTGACAGCACAAAACTTAAGGTAAAAAACACAAGCACGTTTTAATGCTTTTGTCAGTCCGATTTTTTCTTTACTAAAACCTTATTTGGTTTTGTAGGAACACTCTTACATCCATTCCGGTGTGACTGACGCTTATTTTTGTCAATTTTGTGGCCAATCATTTCGCTTTGGATCATCATTGTCAGCCCATCGAATGCGTTACCATCCAGCTGAAATGGCTCACGTTAAAGATCGCTTGCAGCGCAAAAAGAATCTTGAATTCAAGGTTTAAACGATTAACTTCATCTTTTTCCAAGTATTGATTCATAAGGCCATTTCATTTCTGTTGCCTCCTCTTTCGATGCAATACTTAATTTTTTCTTTTAAGTACACGAGACTGTGTTCATCGACGTTTTAACGGGAGAATTTCGTTGACAAAAATCTTCCAGAGTCGATAAAAAAAATGCATTTATTTATATATTTTTATTTTTTTTTTAGTCACATGACTTTGACACCTAACCTATTGGATGTATTGAATTAAAATTGCATTTTATTACTGAACATTTTAATCCATGACCGTTAATAAAAATGATATGATAGCTGGCGTATTGTGTTTTAAATGCAACAGTTAATAATTATTTCACGCCGAGCTATTTTTTGAGCCAGAACATTTTTTGCAGGGAAAAATTGTCATCAATTCAAACATTTGATTACACTTATTTGAGTCGTAAGTTACAAAATCCGGAATATACCAAGCAACCGTTGAGATCAGCTGTTTGAATCTAGCTGCTGCTATTTAATCAGCTGAACATCCGTTCTGTCTTCACACAAAATCTGTTTTTCGATCGAATCTTTTTTCCGAAATAGCACATGTCAGAGATTACCTATAATAGAAAGACAATTGAACTTAAAATTTTAAACAAACCAAAAATATTTTCTTCACATTAAAAAATTCGTACGGTTTACTAGTTAATTCATTATTCAAGCCTAAGTATTACTCCATCAAAGTATTTCTTCTACTCAGCTGCTGTCATATCAGCGGGGAAGGAAAGTCAAAACGATTTGTTATTAGTCTGTTGTTTTTTTTCTGCTCACAATTTGTGAAATCTGGACCATAAAAAATGTATTTTGTGGGAAAAATAAATTACCCAAAAAGAATATGATTATCACGAAGTCAACTTTAATCTAATCGTTGAAGACACTTTTTGCGTTTTTGTATTAGAACCATTCCATTTTGGACCAGAATATTCGAATATGGTTTGTTTGTTATGTTTTGAGTGCACTGGAGACCACATCTCCTTATCTAGTACGGAGGGTGATAAATCAAAGATATCATCCGTTTTGTTCAAGTATTTTCGATTCATGTTCGAGGTAAGAAGCATCAAATCATTGGCTTTATTTTTCATTAGATTCTCTGGTTTTAAAATCTGATTGTTTTCGTTTATATGTTTAGAATGAGCCCGCCGATGGTGAAATCTGTCGAAAATGTTGGATGAAAGTGGAAATGTTCCATTCATTTTATCAGCACATCGAAGAGATTCAAACGACAATGATAAAATTTGACCCGATAGTTGTTGAAAGTCTTAATATTGAGATGAAGCTCGAAGATGGATCGAGTGAGTATGGACAAAAGGATGAAATGACTGAATTGGACGATAGAACCGGATTTCTTACCGAAGACCACCATACAAAATTTGATTCCGACTTTGATGACAGCTACTGGCAGGGCGAATTCGATGACGATCAAGCTGAAACATCCACAAGTAATGCAATTTGGCAACGCCTTTGGTTCTTTTTGTTTTGGAAAATAATAAAAACTTATTTCAAATTATAGATTTCAAGGTGGATAATATTAAAATTGAAGAGGAAACCGATGCTAAAGTAAATGTAAAGTCTACTATGGTCAAGAAAAAGACAACGAAAAAACAACAAAAAAAGTATGCATTTTGATAAATAGCAGATTGAATATGGAATTTATTAGAAAAAAAAACATATTGAAATCCTTAAAATTAACTTGAAATTGATTTAATTCTCAGAAGAGGAGTAGTGTCAAAATCTGAGGCCCGTAGTACATCCAATTTATACACTTGTCCAATAAATCAAGCGAAATGCTTGAGAAAATTCGATACAAAAGACGAGCTCATTGCACACTGTGCCATGGACCATAGGCGATTCCACTGTACTCATTGTCCAAATGTGAGAGTGTTTGCCGATTTGTACAAGCATTTACGCGATGTACATGGCATTATCGAAAATGCCATTTGCGAGCACTGTGGCCAAATATTTGGATGTAATCGAACGTTACTTGAGCATATCCGGCGAAAGCACACAACCACTGATCCTGTTCAATGTGATATTTGCAAGGAATGGTTCAAAAGTCGAGAGACTATACGATCGCACATGATTTATGTTCATATTCAAGGTACATCTTTCTTATGCAAAAAGAAGCAACATGACTTTTTTGTTTTTTATTTCAAAAAATTTGGACGAAAAAGATTTTTTCAACAAATTCATAACGTTTTTTTTTTCTTCATTAGGTCCACAAACGTGTGGAATCTGTGGAAAAGTGTCGGCGAATCGAAAAGCATTACGAACACATCTTACAATTCATTCGGAAGCATGGAAAGACAAATACAAATGTGTCATTTGTGGCAAAGGTTTTCGCAGCAGTACAAAATTAAGAGAACATTCCTACATTCATAGCGGAAAAACCGATGCGTACATTTGCCAATTTTGTGGTAAATCGTTTCGTTTTAATTCATCCATTTCGGCACATCGCATGAAATATCACCCTGCCGAAATGGCCCATGTCAAAGAAAGACTGCAACGCAAAAGAAATATGGAATTTAAAGTTTAAAATTCGAATGAATCTTGAATTTTTTTTTCGGCCTACGTCCAAATTAGTTGAACCGTTTTAAATATTGCTTCAATATTTTTTGATGGAATCAAGAGATGATTTTTTCTTGAAAAATTTAAGAATTCCCTATTTATTTCCATTTGTATGTATATCAATAAAATTATAACATTTAAATCATTGATGAATTGAAATCTGTTTTAATTACATGTCAAAAAATGGAAATTATCTATTTAGATCAATGATTTTTCGAATGTGAACGAATTTGAGCCAACGAATGAATCAACAAGAGTAAAATTGGAAAACTATTGAAAATGGCATATGCGGTGTAAATACAGATGTGTATGAATTATGTGCTGCTTACTAAAGTTTTTTTTTAATTTGATATGTGAACCTGCAATACTATGATCTTGATCGGTCAGATAGGCTATATCGTAAGCCATAGCTTCGTTAAAGGACCTTAATGCGATGGCTAGTGTCATGTGCTGGCTGGTCCTCCTAACCAACAATCACCCAATGAACCACTTTTAGAGTACTTATTGTGGGGAAAGGTCCTGTCTTGCTATGGCATGTTCTGAAATAAATCGAAATGATCTTTTTTGATGAATTTCGTTGTTTTTAAGCAATTGGAATGACAGAATTCTTCGAAGTATCTTTCATTCATGACACATTGTTCGTTCGATACGTCTGAATGACCGATGGGTATCTCATTGGTCTCGTTACGATATTTGTGGTTTTTTTTGACGCGGTGTTCTTTCCATGACTAAGTACGAACACTATGGGAATACCACTTATAGAACACCGTTTATTCATAAAAAAAAAATAATTAAAAAAAGCCGAAAATTTTCAGGTTGAAGTTTTTTTTTATTGCATGTCCATGGGTATCAAATCGATTGAGCTTAGAATTTTTGGAAACGGAATGGGGTGTAAGCTGGTTTCACTGTGACTGGGATGACACGGGCAACATGGTGTTGTTCTTCATGGTATGGATGAGCTGCAATGTATTCGAGTGCACGGGCAATGGCTGCTGGCACTGTGTGGATGCAACAAAAATCAAATCGTTAGAAAAGTTGATCACGTTCTCATTAAGAATACATCCTGGATTTTATTCATCGTTTTTATATTCAATTGAATAGTCGAAAGACGATTTTTTTTTCGTCAAAAACGAACATAAAGCTGAAAACGATTATCAGTTAGAATTTTACCTGGTGGAGCGACTGGCAAATGTGAGCCGGTTGGTTGGAAACCATTTTCATCAGCAACATAAGTCATTTGAACTGGGGTACCGTCTGGCGAAGTGTAGCTGTAAAAAATGGATTCAGTAAATAAAATTGATAATGAAATCGTTAAATATCACTTGGTATGTCAATCATACCTGTATGATCCTTGAACGGTATGGGCAGCGAGTCCGCTTTCTTTAGCAGCGATTCCGTTACCAGTTTCGTATTCGTAATGGTATTGGCCATCTGGGCTAATATCGCTGCTTGATTTCAAGACTGGAGCGGTGGCTTCGCTGCCAGCATGGTGTACGACTGGTTGTGCGTGGTACACAGTTGGAGCATGGTAGGTAGTTGGTGCATGGTATGTTGTTGGTGTATAGGTCTTGAATGGCAACAAAGCAGCTGAAGCACAGCTTGCGATGGCTAAGCAAAGAATCTATCAATAGAATTTTTAAAGAAATCAATTAGAATTTATCACTGTAGTTCCAAACAAGATTTTCTTTGTTCACTTTTAGCTTTCAAAAAGATTCACATGAACCAACGGAAAAAAAACTAAATTCACTCAAAATCCAAAAGCAAATCCAAAAAGTTAATTTACCAAGAATTTCATTTTGCCAGTGGTTTTGAGATAAACTTCTTTACTGCACGTTTAAGCGGTAACTGATGCTGTATCAACACCATCAGCCATTATTTATACACAATTTCAAGCGGTCAAAAGTTCGGTTGAATCGCATAGGAGCGCGTAAATGACATCAAAAGCAAAACAAAGGCAATGAATCCGACGAATGAAAAGGAAAGCAAAACCAAATGAATGGTGGTGGTGGTGGTCGTATCGTCAAGTAAATGAATAGAAAATGGAATTAGCATTAGTCGAAAAAATATCATATTCCTGCTGATTGCCCAATGCCCATCATTCTTTATGCTAAACAGAGTACAGTAAAACTTCCCAATAGTGGAACCTCTGTTTAAGAGAAACCTCGAGTTAGTGGAAAAAAATTTCGGCCATTCCTTCAAAATGACCTCCAAATAAGGGAAATTTTTACCTCTGGATAAGGGAAAATGGCTCTTTTTGACCAATTCTTTCTTGCATAAAAATGCTATAAGAAGGTTTTTTTTTGCATTTTCACCAGCAAAACCAAATTGTCTGCATATGATTTACACGTGTTTTCATCCTACAGATTCTCTAAAATATTGATTGGACAATTTATTCTTCTTGTTTATGTATTGTAAATGCATGAGAATTACTTGAGATTCGTGAGCGAAGTAAATCAGCTGTGACTGAATCACACTTGAAAAAAATAAAATATGGAATTTGCAAACAGTAATTTGGTAAACAATACATCTTCCCTTATATTTCCATACAGGTTACTTGGCATTCGATTCTTTTGTGATTTTTTGCCATTTACTTGTAAAAACGAAAATAGTACTGTTTCGATCAATATTTCAGATAGGGCGATATATGCGTGGTTTGTACTTTCAATCTGTTGGATTTCATCAAATAAACGTACAATGAACACCTAATAAATGGAAAACACATTTTTAAAGCATTATAAGCTTCTTAATAGTGGAACCTCTATTTAAGAGAAACCTCGAGATAGTGTAAACGATTTTCGGCCGGAGCGAGTCCACTATTGGGAGGTTTTACTGTAATAGTTTTTATTTTGTTTCTAGCCGCTGCTGCCGTTGTCGTCGCTATCATAATGATGAGTCAAAAAAAATCTCAGTTGTGAATGCTCACTATTTCTGACCGCATGTTATGACATTTATAACGAGAAAAAATGTATTTTATAGCGTTCTTTGAATTTATTAGAAGATTTTGATTATGTAAATTTTCCAAGCCCATATTGAGTGACTCATGTGCCGATAAAAAATGAACACTTTTAATTTCTTCTGAGATATGCCATCAAAGACTTGATTTGAACCACGACGGACACTTTTTCCCGGAAATTGATCAGGATCTTAGGCTCTTATTTTTTTTCAATCTTTAAAGGAATAAAATGATGATTCAAATGTAGTGGCAGCGAGGGGCGAATCACTCTAAAGTAATTTGTAATAGAGAAAGTAATTTACGTGTGAAAATCTCGATTACTTTTGAAAAGTAATCGAGATTTTTACACGTAAATTACGTTCTCGATTACTTTCTCTATTACAAATTACTTTAGAGTGATTTGCCCCTCGAGTGGCAGACTTGAACGTCCTTCAAAAAATTTAATTGATTTCATTTTTTTTTGAATATGAGTGAAGGAAAAATCATTTGAAAATATTCAGCATATCGTCTGTGCTCGAGAATTTCCGTTAATGCAATCATTGTCGAGAATATTGAGAAAATGCTCCACGGTGAATTCCGAGCTGTTGCTCTGCCAGAAAAAAACCCATTGAATTCGATTTTCAATTTATACATATCGCAAAAAGAATTTGAGTGTGCGTGTGTGTTTAAAAGTACCGATTTTGATGTATTTCACAGTGTCTGTTGGTATGAATTACTACGGCAATAAACCTAAAAAAAATTAGTTCAGTACATATAGAGATGTGGAGTACAGTATCCGATTTCATGGAAAATTAAATGAAGGATTGATGTGGAATTTACTATGCATCAATACAGAAATGAAACAAATTCTGTAAAATTTTATTTTCTGATCATTCAGAGTGAATCGTGTGCCGAATAAATATGAGCACTTTTGTTTTCTATAGAGACGTTCGCCTAAGTTTGTCGTCGACGATAGGAATTTAGGCGCGAAAAAAACTTGATTCATTGATCTGAAATTCGATGGTTCTTTTCCAGGTGTTTTGTTCAACCATATATATATAATATCAAATTAATATATTCCAATGGCGGGATCATAGTTGAAACACATAAAGAGAGCAATAAACATATTTATCACATTTGAATATTTAAAATTTTTATGACCAATAAATTCAAAATATCGTTCGGTATTTGAATTTTTAAAGACGATCGCGAAAAATTAAAAAAAAAATGGATTCGACAACAAAAAACATAATCCGTGTGTTGTATGGGTGATTGTTGTAACTGTCGATGATTTCTTACGGACCACTTTGGCGAATTTCAACGTTAAAAGAAAAAAACGAAAAAAATGTTAACAATTCATTTGCTACTTACTGATTTTTTTCCAATCAAAAATTCTAATATGAAACACTTCCCATGAAGAGCGTGTGGGACGGTTTAGAAAAAAAACTGATCATGAATAAAGAAATGGCACCTTGAACTTTACTTTTAACCCATTAATTGCCGCTGGTCAGAAATCCGACCAGTCAATTTTTCGAATTGAGCCCATAACTTTTCATGAAAACATATTTTGGTATTGATTTGATAAGAAGGAGTTTTTTTTTTGAGTTTGTAGCTTTCATTATATGCCTTTTTACATTTAATTTAATAAAATGTTTAACTTGAAAACCCTGTCTGAAAAAAATCTTCAAATATGACTGGCAGTTAATGGGTTAAAATCATGTTCGTCATTATTTTTCCTTTTCAGTTCATGCATATGCCATATATGCTAATGTCCGAATTGGTATAGCGGATTTATGAACGTTTTTATAACTATATTTCATCCATTTCACTGGCCATGTTCAGCACATCGTAACCAATTGCTGTAACCGATCATAATTTGCATCACAATACAGTCAAAATGCTTGTACCAGGTGAATAGAACTAGAATTATTGAGCTTATAGAATAATTTTTTTATATTTTTCTTCATTATTATTGTCCCTTCATCCGAGAAAGTGATTTTTTATATCTGGTCAACAGATCGTCGCTACAGATATGTGCAATATCATTTACATATATGAAGAGTAAATTCCATAGTTAACATTTGAAATGTCTAGCCAAACAGATATGACTGAAATTCCATCGAATCAATAATTACTATGTTTATTCACTTTTAGCATTTAGCAAAATGAACTAAATACTCAAGACCGGGATTTCTAATACGTTTTCTGCTATGTGATTTTGAAAAAAAAGAAGCTTTTGATGTGTATGACTTCGTCCGGCAATAAGATCAAATATAGCAAAAAATGAGTCCAAAACGCAGAAGTCTGTGAGTCAAACTGTTAAATGGGAACTTCCATGGGAATGGAGGCCATTTAATGAATAAAACTGAAACAAATCACATTCGGCGCCCAAGATTAAGTTATTGAATTTTGATTTTGCGCGAAAAAAATTTCATTATAGCGACTTAGTCAAAGAATAGTATGCATTTTATGAAGATTGACCAGGAGTAATAACAATAGACAAACTGGAAATACGCTTTTTGGAATGACGACGAATTTTATTTCCATTTATTAATGGATTGATTCACATTTCGTATTACGGCATCGATGGGGCAGGGGCAGACAGAACATAACTTGGAATTAGGAAGTAAAATATTGCATTCTTCTCCAAATTCGATTACGAACGGATCAAAATAACAAAATTCATTTCATCCAAAAACAATTCATGTCACTTTTTTCTCCGTATGTCTTGCATTTTTGCAGCGTGAGACAATTCTATTTGCACTGGCCAACGACCAGAAAATATATCGCTTCTGTCAACGGCAAGAAATATATCGTTTTTGTTTACTTTTTTATTGAAAAAGAAACATATTTCTTTCGTTTGTTTTTTTTTCTGCTTTGATCGGAAGTCACAACTGTTTTGATTTTTGGCGGATGTTGACAAAGACAAATTGACCATTGTATGATAGCAATCAAAATGCCAATATCACCAAAGATGCAAACAAATCTAAAATTGAAAACGATATTGTTTTGAAACAAACAAAAAACGAGAAAAAGATGAAGATCCAATCGATTACCATAAAAGCAAATAATTTATTCATACCCGCCAGAGTGCAAATATTGAAGGCAACGAAAAAAAAATTATATTTAACAAATTTGACTTTTCAGAGAACAAAAAATAATCATGAAATAAATAAACTTGTTTTTTTTTTCGCAAAAGTTAATTTTCGAGACATTTTTTTCATCGAAAATGGAAATTAGCCGAATGCGACTACTGAGTGACATAGATATTTACCGGCTGTGTGGTCAATGCAACTTTGGCTGATCTTCCACAACCGAATTCAACAAAGAGAACAACCGAACTCAAAATCAAGCCATACTTAGCTCGTCTAATCAGCAGGTATGTAGGATGCGTGATTTTAACAGTACTAGGTCACTTTGTGCTTCAATTCTTAATTTAGAACATGAAATTCGTAATTCTCAAACTTTCAGGACTGTGCCGAAAAAACCCAAACCAATAGTTAGGCCACAGACGATGGTTGTAAGAGTTTAGTGATCATTATCTTAACTTTAATTCGGGTGTTGCTTTGATATCTGATGGTCAAAATCAAAACAAACATAATTGCGGTTTGCATATTCTTACCCAATTAAAAGCCAATGACTAATAATTTCTTAGTAAGAACTTAGGTAGCGTTCGAATAAAGTCTTCAGTTAAAACAAATTAAAAAAAAAACGAAAAATATCTGAACTTGGTTAGATTAGCAATTTTCAACCGTTTACGCTTCTATTTAACTGCTTGAGTTCAAACTGTTGGACAAAATATCAGAAGTGCCGGCTTAGTTGAACGTTTTTTTTCCTTAATACCAGTGGTATTACACGGCTGATTGCCGTTAATACCAGTGGTATTCAATCGCTTGACGTTAATTCCAATTAATATTTGAGATGCATAACTCAAATCTTGCGGATTGCTCGACAGAATGAGTTCAAATTCGACAAAAAAATACATATTGAATACCAAAATACCGGAAATGATTGCACAAAAAAGTCAACTGTTGAGCAAAAAAGAATTGATGCATCTATTGTTGATATATTGTCAAAAGTCATATAAATCATCTTCCGTTTCGTTCAACACATGGTTGCTGTTTTA
The DNA here is from genome assembly GCF_009176505.1 of Sitodiplosis mosellana. NCBI lineage: Eukaryota > Metazoa > Arthropoda > Insecta > Diptera > Cecidomyiidae > Sitodiplosis > Sitodiplosis mosellana. Next base: position 4,106,169 of record NW_022601432.1, on the reverse strand, counting down.
ATTTGTTTTTTCGTTAATCAAAAACACCTTTGTGAGCCAAATCCCATATAAATTTCAAATGAATTCATAAGTTGTATGAATTAGTTATCCGATTGGTCCATGCCATTTACACTTTTTGTTCCAAATCAATAACACGTTTGACTTGAGACAAAAACCGTCAGTTATTTTGTTTATTTTTTTCAATTTAAATTCAATTATGCATATAGTTTATTTGATGAAGATATCAGAGCGATGTGAGATTTGTGGCCCAGATGCATCAAAACAATCATCAAGTGTTGTTGATGACATTATCACCAGAAATCGATCCGATAAGATTCAATCTGAAAATTAATCTGCCACTAATTGCAATTAAATAACTCACCGTTTTTAGAAATCATCGACGATGAAAAGCAAAATGGGTGATTAAATACGATTCATGCTGTGCTACCAATTAGCTAGGCTACTTATGAATAATCTCGCAATTTAATTGTATTCATAATTCACACGGAGCCGGTTTTTAAAGCAACGCTAATGCCATCTGTTGAAATGGAAATGAAGCTCTCCATACATTCATCGGGTTTTGATTTTTGTTCCAATTCTAAAACGGTTTAAATGGATATATTCACCGATGTTTAGCAAACTACGTTTCAAATCGTTGACTTCAGAAATAAATAGAAGCTTGAGGCAACAAAAAAACTTGTGGTTCATAGCCAATACCTTATTTAGATGAGAACATCCGGTTCTCCATCAATTTTATGCTTTTGAGACATAAGGATGGGGGCATATATTAATTTTAAGCAGAAAAAAGACTTTTTTCTGGTAAATTATGGTCAACTTAGACGAAATGAATGACAAAAACAATGGGCTAAGACGAAAGCAACATAAAGCAGCATTCATAAATTCATATGCATCTGTAATAAATGATAATGCACTTGATTCCAGTTCAATGCATCAGTTTCGAAAGAAAAAAAAACGATCGTGTTTTGTTTATCAAATCATTGAAGAAAACACTCAAGTACAACTTAAAAAGAGAAAAATTCTATTTTTCGTCATCAACTGAAACAAGCTCGTGATTGTACTTCAAAATTTTTTATTTAAGATTCCATACTTAAAATATTATAAATACATTGAAGCTAAAGACTTACAATACTTATTTTTTATGCTTATAACTTAGAAAAAGTTGAATTCTTTTTAATCGTTAATTTTCGAATTTCATATTGTCTTTAGCTTCTCCGATTGAATTGTTGATCAAAAGTGAACAATAATGGTTGAATTGAATCAACTGCGTGTGTCGTTTTCAATTCGATTTCCCAAATGGAATTTTGCACATTTCATTTCATGTTGAAATCACAAAAAATTATGCGACAAAAGTAATATTGAACGATTAACTGGTATTGTTGTGTTTGTTTTGTAACTGGGAAAAAAATGGCAGAAGAAAAGAATGGCCAACAAAACGTAAAAAAAACATGATTAATAATTGGTCATCGTATCAAAACGAAGTGAAACAAAAAAAACACTAGTAAAGAAGAATTAAGAATGGAAAGGCTGCTGCTGGTCGAACAACGGTTCTAACAATGAGGTACTATTTTTTGTGATTTGTGTTGGTTTCCATAATTTCTCAATTATTTTATGCTAAACTTATCGACTGTGTTGTGAATGCATTATTTTGTGGTTTGATTGTTCAAAAAATATAACTCTCATCTTTAAATTGGTTAGACTAAATAACAAATCCCTGGCTATTGCATGTTCATTTTTTGTTTGTGTGCGTTTGAGTGTGTGTGTGTGTGTGGTTGGCTATTGAAAATAATCCATTTTATTGTTCTATTTCTGTATGGTGTAAATATGGGGCGCATTTTGTTTCTGTTTCAAATAGTTATTTATAACGGATTTTTCTGTTTAAATTATTATATAAGAGTTATTCTATGTAGTTTTGTCCTTTAAACACTTAAAATCTATTGTTTGTTTTTTATTGTTATTGTTGTTGCTGTTGTTTGTATGTTCTTGTTACCGGTATTATTTGAATATAATTATTTAACTGTGTTGACTATTGTAAAAAAGTTGTGTGTGTGTGTGTGTGTGTAAACCTGGCTATTGCAAATTTTCAGCTGATTTTGTGACAAATTTTGAATTGATTGAAATTTCCACCAGAATTTTGATTTAAATTGATGTGAATGATTCTTTTGGAACTTTTGCATAAAAATTAAACGAAATGGAAAAAAATTAATTCAAATTGATGCAAAAAGCATTAACTGAAAATGTAACATTCAAAAAATGTTCAATGAAAAGACAATTCATTTTTAAACGTAATCAAACAAAGAGATAAGGGGATCATTTTCTCTGGAAACATTCATTCAAGCTGATTGTTGTCAGTTGCATCGGTTGTTTCCAGGCGGAAATGACCCATTCATCACTCTTTGAACAATCCTTTCAAACCATTTAAATAAATGGTCATAACAATTGCTCTGGTTTTTTTTTTCTTCTTTTCTATCCGAATAAATTACGAATGTTTCGTACAAATGGCTCCACATCAGAGGTCCAGCGCACAAAATCAGCTTAATGTTGTGTGTGTGTATGTATGTAAACCCGTTCTATTGTACTGTGTAAATAATTTCAATATGGTTCATTTGAATTGTTTATACAAAAAAAAATATGGAAAACCTGCTGCAGAGATAGACAAAGACGTTTAATAAAAATTGTCTTGGTTCAGTCTCTCTTGTTTCTTCTCTGCTTTTTTGTTGTTGTTGTTGTTTCTCTATGATTGTTTGTATGTGTATAAAACCCGAAAAAAAACAGTGTAAATATTATATAAATATACCCGTTGAAGTCGATCCAATTTGGATGTCAGTCGATTTGAATGGATTGCAAATGAAGGCTACATGGCAGAGTGTATCTGTTTCCCTGTTCGACGGAAGTATACAAGCAATTTTTCTTTGGCTAGCCATTCAAATGAAATGCCACCAAACAGCATCGCATTCAATTAATCATAAAGAAAAAAAAAACAATCATCGACCAAGATGCGTATGATTGTGATGCGATAACAAGGCGGTTTAAATATTATGGATTATTCTTACTGTAACGGATGTAATAATATAAGATGAATTGAGTTGAACATAAACAAAATGGAGTTAACTGTTGAATGGAATCTGAGGCTATGATAAGGCTGCGTTACAATTAAATTATCTGTATCATCGCAGATTTCGAAATTTTGATGATTTTCTGTGTAGAAAAAAGAAAAGTTTTGTCGCGAAAAACGAAAATTCGTCGAGAGGGAAAATTTGTTCTTTTGAATGAATTGCAATCGATTTTGTGTGTTTTTTGTATCTCCTTTGCAACGAGCAAAAGACATATCTAACACCAATGGAACCAATGAACGTGGAAATAAACTATGAAATTAGGCAACGAAATCCAGTGGCCGATTGAAACCACCTTTGCGATTCATGTATTGTCGATACTTGCGTTTGAGAATAACGTGCACTTCACCGGCATCGTTGCCATCCACTTTTTTGCCTTTGGTTGTGTCGAATCCACAGAAGCCCATTGCTTTCATCATTTCCTGTTCTTCCGGTGATTTTCCCTCAAGATCCGCATCCGAAACAATGGGTCGATCGCCCGCAACTGCATTCGATCCGCTAGCACCACTGCTGCCGCCGGCATCATGGCCGCGCCGACCAGATCTCGACGATTTGGCTCGGTCTTTTTCATATGGCCGTGACCTAATTGAAGAAAAAAATAAAAGAGAAAAAGAAATAACTATTTTTATTTGTGGAATTGGCGTGAATAATGTTTTTGTGCGGAACGTACGTCACTGTTCGATCTTTATCTGTTCGTTCTCGGCTCCTGCTTCGGTCACGTCCACGCGGACTTCGTTCTCTTGACCGATGTGATCTGTCAGCCCTGTCACGTTCATCTCGTTCACCACCACCACGCACCTCACGATCTCTTGACCGTTTTCGTGCCCGAAACTCGCGCTCTCGCATCTTTTCACGACGCCGAGGTGAGGGTGATCGACCCATTATTCGTACACGTCTTTGTCTTAATTACAATTTACAATGGATGCAATTCAAAAATTGTTTCGATTTCGGTTTTGCTTCTTCTACCCCAACGCCACACACCAGAAATTGATACAGAAACTAAGAAAACTAAATGAAAAACTGTTCACGTACAGCAATTAATAAACATTTGGAATAATCAGCACCCAACAAAGCCGGTCGGCACAAAGCAACAGAGATAAGTGAAGAATATTCAATGGAAACGGCTAGAAAACAACACTCTCAAAGAAATTTCTAGGCAAGTTCAATAGCATCAAATTTTTTTAATGCAACAATATAGCTCTGAAACAGCTGTTAATCGTGTAGCCGCAACGATTGTATATCGTTCGATTCAAATGGTTTGTGCGGAGCAATTGAAATGATTCGGATAAATATAAAATATAGGATGGTTTGACCAATAACTTACAGTATTTAGAAATGCAGTTCACTCATAATTCACTGCTTTATTTATCGAAAAAAAATTAAAGCGCCACACACACGCGCTGCACCACACTCGTCTATCGATCCGAGCTGCTCGTATGCCAATACCAAAATGTCATTCTGTTGTTGCTCAAACTGTGCCGATGCACACGAACACAGATACATGGCCGCCATTTTTTTTGCTCCTATTCTGTTGCTCAAAAACAATCATCATAGCAAACCGGGTTGACATAGTCACATGCACGCATACACACACATAAATCGCGCGATGAATACGTTCAACGCAAAACCAAACTTTGGCTCGTTAGAATATTGATTTTTGAACTGGACCAACCGTTTGCAGTCAACAATGGACGAATCTATTTTCCAGAAATGAAATTAACAGTAAAATTTTGCTGTAAAATTTTGCTTTTTATCATGGAACCATTTTTGAGTCTCTATAAATCCAATTGGATTTGAATGGGACAATGTGTACAACTGTCGCCATCTAAGACAAATCGGTTTTTGAATAGGTGTAACGATGTGATGAGGTCGAATGCACGTATATTTTGAAGCTAAGAATACATTTATGATCTAATCTGACGGAACTAAATGCTGAAGAGAACATTGGTACTGCATACACATTCAACTTGAGCGCACAACACAAACACATCGAGACGCAAATACACGGGCACACACTCGCAAACCCATTCGTGCACGACGCAACAACGGCAAACGGAATGAGGTAATGAAAATCGAATGAGAGAATACGCCGCATCCTCGGTTTCATACTTCTCTTTCAGTGTATTCTCGCGTGCGTGCGTGTGTGCGTTTGTGTGTGTCAATCAGCAGCGTGTGTATATTTGGTCAATTTGATATTTTGTGCGATTGTATTGCGCCGATACAAAACCGTCAAACAAAATCCATATACTACTCCGCAGCAGCAGCAGCAGCAGCAGCTCACCACTGTTCATGTGCACATAAAATACACAATATATTCAGACAGAAAAGAGACGCCGAGTAAGTAGTCGTCGGCCATTTGAGACGAAGAAAAATACAGGAAAAAAAGAATCGAATCGAATGTACGGAGAGGTGACTCCAAGAAGAAAAATAGTTGTTAAAACAGTGTGAACGCGAGTAACAAAAAAAAAACAAAAGTAATTGACCAAATATCAATCACAATTGCGGAAATTAATCGTGGAATATTTCGTTGTACAATCAGTTTAAATTGAATGAGATTGAAGGAAGAAAAAAATATGAAATTTTTCTGCTGTTGAAAAATAAACCAACGAACGAACGGCCGAAGAAGCACACACAGAAAAAAAAAACTTTCAGTTTAGTTCATCGCATACTTTTTTGGTATACAGAAGAGACAGAAGAAAAAAAAATCTATTCTATCTCTCACACATACAAAGAGTCGCGCGCGCGGCTTCACGAACCGAAACACCGAAAATTCAAATCAATTTTCCATTTATTTTGTGGATTTTTTCGAAATTTCGCGGTTTCGCTGAACGAACGAACGAAAATTGCTTGAGTAAACGTTATATTTTATCCGTTGTGCATGCGGAAAACTCAACATACATCTTTTCAGAGTGAATTTAAACAAAAAAGTGCCGAAAACAAATGATTTTGTTTTTTTTTTCAACTAAGAATGCAATAAGAAAAACAGAAAATGCAAAGAGAATTGAACAGAAAAGACATATCATCTTCGATTTTTTTTTCTTCTTCGCTACTTTTTCTTCTTCTTCTTCTTTTGCTTCTTCATATGCGTGCAGTAAATGGCGAAAACAACAACAAGAATCGAGATAGTTGAAGAAGCGAAACGGATTGGAAAAAGTAATGAAACAGATAGAGCGCGCTTTAATATGATATATATTTACTTTTGGGAAGGCAAAGAGACAAAACGAATGAACGAAAAGAAAAAAAAAATGAAATAAAAACGAATGCCAAACAGTGATGGCAACGGGTAATGGCCACATAAGCATAGCGCAACAACAATCATATCCGTACAATTTTTTCCTCGGTTTGATACTCTTCTTTGAGTCATTCGTCAGTCGTTTTTTTTTTCGGTTCAATTTATGAAATGGTGGTGTAATCTTGGGCATTTTCCTGAAGTGCATTTCATTTTATGTGTGTATTTGTACACAATTGACAACATTCGTTGCCGTTTATTTAGAGCAAAAACCCGGTAGCCCTTCAAAATGGAAATACATTTTGTTTTTTGGTAGTCGCTTTGAACATGTTCTAAATAGCTGGCTACTTTGAGACTTTGCCAAGTAACATTTTCTCAGTTGACATGTTTTTCGACATACGTTTTTTGTTTCGGAATATCCATGCCTTTTTCTTCTGCTCGAATGGATAACTGCAACTGAATAAATTGACCAAACGTAAGAGGAAAAAAAAAGAAACGTTTCAAACGAAATTGAAATGCAATCGGACTAATGGGTGAACATGAAAGTGTAATATTGGGGGATTTTTTGAACCATTTTTTTCTCTCTAGTAAACAAACATGACGAAAGAGTGAGCGAAATAAAACTCGTATTACAGTTAGTGTTAAATTGCATTGAGTTTTTTGAAAGCCTAAAAGGATTTCATGGCATGACAAATTTCCATTTGAAAACAGAAAGAAATGATGAAAAAAAAAGAACCTGGTGAAAATTCAAGTAGACATGGAAAGCTAGCAGGAGAATTTGAAGGATCTTTTCTCTGCAGTGCACTGTTCGTTTTGCTCAGAAAAGATACGGCATGCCAGAGCTCTGTGTGTACAAATACATTCGAAGAGCGAAATGGTGAACGAATGAGAGCCCAACACACACGTTCACACGTCGCCGAGCAAGAACGCGAATTAGATTTGGTTGAATTTCATGGGCGTGTGCCTTTTTCTTCTCTCAATACTCAGTGTATACTACGAACCACCACTACCAACGAAACCATCGTTCGCTCATGTGGCGCTGTCACTTGAAACAATTGCGCGCCTGTATCGACTAGATATTGTAACAATATTACGCTTTTTTTTCTCTTCTTTTCGGATCGCTGTCTATCTCTCTTCGAGTGGAGATTCTGATTTGTTGTTGTTGTTGTCGACGTTTTTTCTCTGCTTTTCGCTCGAAATTTTTGCGTGCAAATCACTATGTTCGCTATTACGACATATCTACCATTCGATTCCATCTCGCACACCACATTCGTGCGTTTCGTTTTAATCAAGTTAGTTGAGTGCACACAGCACACTATTCTCGATGATGTGGATGCATGTTTTTCCTTTTACATTCTTCTCGCTTTCGCAAAGAAAAAAAAACAGCCCAATTCAAATTCGGTTTTATTGAGTCGAGCGAAGTTGTAAGAATCGCTGTACACAAAGAACGCTACGAAGAGAGAGAGAGAGAGAGAGAGAGAGAGAGAGAGAGAGAGAGAGAGAGGAAGAGAGAAGGAAAAGAACAAAAACGAACTGTTATGCAAAGTGAAAAGAAAATCAATAGACGAGCTGTAATTTGAAGAGGAAGAAAAGGCAACGAGACACATTGTAATTTGATCGAATATGAAATGTGAGGTGAGCATGGATTCAATTGTTGTCCACTGTATATGGATTTGAAAGGATTTTCTTCACCAAAGAAACTTAAAAACAATGGGACCTGAGATTGGAGCCTTAGAGTGTGTGTATGATTTCCCGAACACCACCAATCGCCACTGTCGCCGCCACAAATCATATGAAAAACGAAAGTCAGTTGGTGACTTTACATCTATTCCATTTGGTTACATGCAGGCTCAAACACTCACACACACACACATAGATGTTTTGTCATCTGTTCCAACAAATATTGCTCTAGCAACAATGAATCAACCAGCGATTCCAATGGACAACAGTCCGATCATGCGCACCATCGTTCACCCTCTGTTCCTATTACAATTAGATGAAAGTGTAAATTGTGGTGCTTCGCTGAAAACAGCCTGAAACGAAAATTGTGTGAAAAATTCGCTCTCAATATCAAAGTTTCTATCCATCATTCATCATAATTATCTTTTTCGTAAGCAAAGCACCAACGAGTTGTATACAAAAAGAAGAAGAAAAAAAACATTCACAACAATTCCTGGGTCCGCTTCTCATTCCATTTGTCTGATTCAACGAAATACGCGATTTCCAACACCAATTTTTGTCAAATAATTTAGTATTTGTTTGTTACTTTATTTTTCTTATTCAACAGTTGAGAGAATCGAAGGTGAAAAGAAAAGCATACAAGACCGTAATAAAAATAAGAATAGAGAGAGAGAGAGAGAGAGAAACAGGATTTTCGAGATTGCAGCGAGACGAAAAATAAATAAATATTAGTATTGCGAATTTATTTATCGGTTCGTGGTTTTTTCTGTTGTCAAAGTGTTTATTTTTGTGTGTGTTAACGAAATTGTGCGCATCGTCGATATATTCCTCTGTCTTTATATACCTGTGATTTAATGATTTATTGCTGAATCAACCACAACAACAACAACCAATTCAAAAAGGTGAGTCTTGCGATTTTTTTTCTTATGTTATTACTGCATTCGTCTTCCACACTTCTTTCGGTGTTGTTGACGATGTATGTTTTTTGTTGATCGCCCCTGTTATGTACGAATCTAGCGACGGTTCCTAAGTCAGCCCACGCAATTTGTTTGTTAACATTGTGGTTTCATCCAAAACTCCAGCCAAAATCACTTGATATGCATTCAAATGCTATTGAGCATGAAGCATACCGAGTTTTTTTTTTCTTTCGAAGACTTTTGTGTGGTTGCTTGATACAGTCGATCGTCTGTCAATTGCTGGAGAGAAGAAATAAAACTGCCATAAACAATGACTGAACATCAAATTGAAATTTGTTTGATAATTAAAGTGCATTTTCCACACACACACATACACATGCATACGGCCGACTCTTATGCAAGTAGCCAAATTGATGATGAGGCCTCAAAATCGACGTTGTATGCACCCGATCCGTACATAGGTACAGAAAATGGGTGTTTGAAGAGCGATATCTACAATTAAGAGAGAGAGCGAATAAGAAAAACAACAGAAAAAAATAACGCGACCGTGGTATAATATACGATATAAGTGAAGCGATGTTCGCACTTGCGGCATATTTTAAATGTGGCACTTCAGGCGTTGTTTAAGTTTATTCTCTCTTTTTATTTATTTTTTTATTCAATGTACGTGTGTGTGTATAGAATATATATGAAAAAATTTTAATGTTTTTTTCCGCGTCGTGGCCTGTGTGTGTTTGCCATACACTGAATATGTTCTGTGAGTTTCGAGAACCGGTAAATGTCGATTGTACAGCGTTTTGCTGCTAATGCATGTACACACATACACAAACACACAGACCGACACACACACACACACGCTCGCTTGCTCGCTCACATTACAAAACAAATGCACACGCTAAAACATTTACGAATTATCGTGGGGTCGTCGTTGTCGAATGTGTGTATGCGTGCGTTTTTATAAGATGAAGCCATTCTATAAATGAATATACAAAAAAAAACCACAACAAAACGATAATATTCAGTTTTATTTTGTTAAATAAAATTATCAAATGAAATTCACTGCAGATATACATGTGTATCAACTGCAAAGCCACTCTATCGATCGAGTCCCGATCCATTCCATTCCTTTTTAGATATTTTATGAGTGGCTATGAAAACGCAATAGAGAGAATGAGTAGAAGAAAGGAGAAAAACGCCGCGAACACAACTCGGCATATTCACGGGTTTCTTTTGACAAACCAAGCGCATTTCTTTTGTTTTGAAATATGATTCAAAATTGTTTACCCTGTTTTCCAGTTAGGTCGATACGTGTTGTTGCTGCTGCTTGTTTTTTTTTCTTCATTCGAAAAATTATTTCGATTATTTATGCCGCATAAAATATACATATCACACATTAAATACTATGCATATATGTACCGCGCGCGAGCAACACACACACACGCACTCCATACATGCATGTTCACGAAATGCACGCTGAAAATCTTTTTACTGAACGCTGGATTAAAAAAAAGGTCATTAATTTTATGTCTCTCATATTCATTTTGACAGCACAGTTTTGTATCCCCAATTTGTATATTGTACTGCATTCGGCTCTGTCTCGGAGTTTTGCGTTTGTATCGTGACGAAAACAGTAATTGGGTGTGTCGATCAGTTTTAATTACATTAAACATTCTCTTCGAGAGTTGTGTTGTGTGCGGTTGAGCACCGAGTTTCGGCTATTTCAGCTATTCTATCGTCTGTCGGATAGAATAATTTTCAATGGTCGTTTGTTTATTTGTTTTAAATATCAACCCAGCTCTAATATCTTCAACAAAAATGAATGAAGTCATTTCTTTTCTTCGTAATAAATTCACTCAATCCTTTCGAGATAAAATTCATTTATGATTTGAGATAAACCATTCCATTCAAATGCGATCGGACATGATCATAAGCATATTCTCTCTATATCCGCTATAATGACCGTTCGCCACTTGATATTATCGAAACGGATTTGATCTTATTCGTAATGAATCGTTGATATGAAATGAATCATTGTGTGCGAATCAGAATCTCATTGTTTCAATTGGAATTCATTCCAATTTGAATCTCCTTCAAATTTACGACTTAAATGGAAAAATCCGCTGAATCCGGCCACACTTGATGACCAAATGAAATTGAACTGCTGCACTTGAATACAATTCGGTCGGCCTCCGGGCGAATTTTCAATTGCATTTAAAATAACACTGTAGCAATTTCCTGTGTTACATTAATAACACTTTTTGACATGTACGTGCCCAACATTAACCGATCAACTCTTCCGGTTATTTTCTTATTCAACGATGATTTTCTTACGCGGTTTGTCGCAAATGGTCAATGTTTGCCGTCTTTAGTGTTTCATCGAATTGATCACTTCGATGTGGAATTTTATTTGATTTGCACAAAAATCGATAATTGACCAATTGCACCATGGTGGACCATAGAAAATGAGATGAGACCCAATCAAATGGTTTGCCATTTTGCCAATGAATTCGAAAGTGTGAGTATATAAATCGCAATCTTATGTAATTGTAGAGAGGCAGAAAAAAAGAGTGTAGCAGTAAATCTAATCACGAGGTGTCCATTGAAATCGTAATAGCAGCACAGTAGTGAAAATAAGTAGAGTGTAACGTTGAAACGAATTGGTGTCGGTGATGTTTATGACTTGGTTTTTTGTTTCGTTTGAAGCGGGAATTGAATTCGTTTGGCTTGCAACATGTTCAAAGGGAACAGCAAACCAATTCAATCATGCGTCTCTCAAGCCAATCATTCTATTGATCCAAACTATTCGACGAAAAAAAAAAAAACAATCGAAGAAGAAACAACTTTACTCATAGTCAAATTCAGAAGAAAAAGAAGAAAAAAAACGTTTCAATTGAATCAAACGTAGATAATTGAGTCGTTTTAATTATTTGATTACGTTTCCACATTTTTTTTCTTCTTCGTCTTCTGTTGATAAGAAAATAAATGATGATGAAGCAATTTACGCTACTAGGCTCCGTATATTTTGGACAATTGTCAACAGAGAGAAGAGAGACAGAGAAAGAAATTATATAAACAATTTATGCGCTTAAGGCAGCGCCCCATTGAACGAATATCATCGAAATCAAACACAGTGTGCACATTCCATTTTGGGCTCACTTGAGATTATGTGACAAGTGATCTTATCAACGTTAGCTCATTCAACAAAATTTGGTTCTCAGCACAGATACTAGATTGACTCATCAGCATTTTATTTTTTACTCGCTTATTCGGCATATTTGAGTTGTCAATGCAATTCCTCGAGCGCGCACACACACACACTGGGTAACAAAAATTTGGGTATACCATAACTCGAGGCAAGTGATGATGATCACCGAAAATAAAGGCATTCCAGTGTGGTAGGGTCGACGTTTTTAATTGCTATCATTATATGATTGTTTACAGCCATCAAAAATAAACTCGACAAATGTCCAAATATTTGATTGTTTCGCCGAATTGTTTGTGCGATGATCAGTAGTAATAAGGAACCGAAGAGAGAAAATAAAACTATATCGTTGATTGAAAACCTTGTTGATTTTCGTGTTTTCGTGACGATTTCGTACTCATTCAAAGCAATACGATAATAATAATGCAAAAAAAAAACTACAGAGGATATAATACATAGTATTTATTTTGTTCGGTGAGTTGCGTGTTGTTGTCAGCTATTCTTTCAGTCGTTCTTCTTCTTCGTCGTCGTCATGATTTGAATGTAGGTTTCTTTGCCTGCTACGTTTCGTTCCATTCCATTTGCAAATTTATTTTGTATGTTTTTTTTTCTCTTCTCTTCTGTTTGCTCGTGTGTCTACTTTGCGTGAAGAGTTTTTTTTTTGTCGAAGCGCGCACACTGACTGTGTGTGCGGCCGAGAGTGTATCAATGCGTTTGAATAGGAAATCACATGGCCTTTGTCCAACACACACTCAAACACACCGTTTGAACCGAGACAACGGAAAATGTGTGTAAATTCGATAGACACAGCGAGAGAGAGAGAGAGAGAGAGAGAGAGAGAGAGAGAGAGAGAGTGAGAGAGAGAGAGAGAGAGTGAGAGAGAGAGAGAGAGTGAGAGAGAGAGAGAGCTTTAGCCAAAGAAGCGAAGAACGAGCAGAAAAAAACACAACTAGTGAAGACGAATACACATAGAAGATACACATTAATACAAGCGCTACGTTTATCGGAATAATATTTTAGTGTTGCCTGTATGTAGAACAATGTTACAGTGCGAACAGTGATGATGTCATTTTGATGCGATTTTCGGTGTTGTTGTTGTTGTTGCCGCTTTTTTCTCTCTCTTCTTCAATACGTTGTTCGGTCACAAAACAAAACATACCTATGCGCTCTCGTGATGATCACTTCTTTTTTTTCGCTTCTGTTGTTGTTCCTGTGGGTCCAAATCAAAAATCTCCTTGTCTGAATTCAGCTTTTTTTTTTCCTCTTCGGCCGTTCATTTGTATGAAAACAAAGCCATGATGATGATGATTCGAACGAACGAACGAAAAAAGAAAAAAAGAAGAATTATATGTTATTCGCTTTGAAAATTGTTTCGAGCCAAAGTTATTAATAAGCTTACGCTTTTTAACGGCAAAAACTCATTTAATTTGAGTTTGATGAACATTTTTTTCTTTCTTCTGCTATTAACGCATTGAAATTGTTATTCAATATTAATATATACACGCACACACAGCGAGAGTTAAACATTTGAAACGCTTAAGCGAAAATCCATTGAAACCGAACTAGAATCCGAAATATTAAATATTGATTTATTTAGATTACTACGTAGAATGCTTTCCATGTGATTATTTTTCGCCCTGAAACCTCATGTTAATCATTCATATCTGTGTTTTAATTCACTTGAAAATTGAAGCCAAATGCTGATTTTTACGAGAGAAAAAAAGAAGCAAAAAAAACTCAAATCAGCGGACCAACAAGCGCATTTCGGTTTCTATTTTTACAAGGCGCAACGCGCGATTTGCTCATCGACCAATTCAATAAAAATGCCGTATGGCATAAGCACGGCCAATCCCGTAAATGAGAACAGATTGTTCGGGCAATTAGCTAATTTGATTCGACCGCGTGCGAGCAATACACTCAATTTGAGTACTTCATATTCGAAAGGGCATCAATCTGAACTGAGAGCAGAGAGAGAGAATACAATTGCGATGTGTACAATAATTCAAGTGCAAATCAATGTCTATATATGTTTTCACTTGTGTTCTACTGCACATGAACACGACTTTTACTTGGCATTCCAATTGAAGAGAACCATTTTCTCTTTTGCCTTTCTCTCTCTCTCTTTCTTCCTCTCTCTTTCTCTGTCTCACTTATTTTCTTTCGGAAAGAAGTAGTCTTTCTCTAGCTTATTTCCGCTCAGCACTCTCTCTCTCTCTCTCTCTCTCTCTCTCTCTCTCTCTCTCTCAAGTGTGTATTGAATGTCAAATGTTGTTAATGTTCCGCGCGCGTTTTTCCAATTTACTTTATGGATGGCGATGGCAATGACGTCATACACACTGTCTTTGCGGTGTGGTAATTTTGTGCTCCTCAAATACACACCGAAAAACATTGCGGGAAAAAAAACACGCACATACATCATATGTATCGGATGGATCAATACGGAACCCTTATGAAAGGGGGTTGTTTTTATCTATAATATCGATGTGTGTAACTGCAATTCCGTTTCATGGTGTGAGCTCAACATTTTCGCTCGACTTGTGTAATATATATCATATCGCTGATATGCGCCATGCTGTGCGCACTTCTGTTTGCCGCTCACCATTCGTTGTTTACTCAGTGGCTAATTCGATTGAACTCGATAAACACAGACATCACGAAGAAGCATGGCCTTTAATTTTCTTTTTCTTCTCGTATTGATTTGCATGACATGCTATGAAAATGAAACAGAATATCTCTCGACGAAAATCAAGTGAATCTAATGAATATTTGGATTTGAAGAGTGCATTCAGCACGATTGAAGAAACCAAAAATCGCACAAAACCGGACAATTTGATTCATTATGCGGTGGAAAAAAAAAGAAGTTGTGAGTCGTTTTAAGTCGAAAAGAAATGTTTTACAAAATTTATAAAGCATTTCCTTTTGCTCCAGATTTCACTATTCACTCGTTCGCGTGTTTATGGAATAATAAAAGAATGTCGTATGCAACCACCCCTCAGTATTTGCGCTAAAGTATGCCGTCATTGTGGCACCACGACTACGACGACGGCGGCGACTACCACGATGATGATTGACTTTTGGGAAGTTCCGGAATGAAATGCGACTTTTATGCAAGTGCAGACGCGATGAAACTACGATGTCGATTGAATTTATATTGCTTACACTGATGTCATTTTATTACCAACAACTCCATAAAACTTCAGTGCCTATCGACGAATCTGTCAAAGTTGAAATGATCGTAAAACACACACACACACACACACACACACATACAGACAGCCGCCCATAATAATTCATCAATGTATTTGTGAAATGGTGAAAGCTTATGAAATCAAGTTGACGCTTGTAGTGGTAATTGTGGTGCTAGCTTTGCATTGCTTGAGGTTCAAAACACTTTGAGAACGGAATAAATGTTTTCATTTGGGTCGCGAGCAATTTTAATACACGTTAAACGCATGAAATTGTGCCAGTTTGTTACACATCGAGTCGAGTCAGATTATGTTTACGAAATGCTATAGCATCGGCATAAGCTGTGTAGCTCTTTAACTGATTCGATTTTTACCTTCACCATATTCGGTCGGTTTTTTTCGCTTCTTCTTGTTGTTTTTCCTTTGTGGCAGCTCAATGCCACTCCACACAGAGCCAACCATTCCGAATGTAAAAGGTCATCGAAAACACTTCCGACTCCGCGGAATGAACTACGGAGAGCGATTTTATTTCGTTGATAGTGTCATGTTTGAGGTGCAAAGAAATGTTCATAACCTACAAATAACCTTCGCAACGATTTCATTCTTGGCTTCCGGTGAACGAACTGACTCTTCTGGCACACCGTACACAGTTGCACGCACCGAGCATATTTCGGTGAAAGCATCCAGGGCGTCTACACACAAAAACTATTCGAATCATTTTAATCATAACAATTAATATCGAGGGGGACCTTTCGAGATCAACACCCAATGTGAAAATATTTTCAACTCAATCTCAAAATAATTCCATTCAACTCGTTATTATTATGTGTTGAAACTGTATTCAACATATTTGCTCGTTTTCAAAACCGTTCACGCCACTCTTGCGCGAACAGAGAGAACAAAAACACAACCAAATACATACACACAGCCACAAAATAGAATCATAAAAAAAAAATAACAAACGCTTAATAGACAATTATTCAAAAATGTTTCAATTGAATATTTCCGAGTGAACGAAAACAAAAACGTAGTAGCCTAAAATGAATATAAGAATAGAAAAAAAAAATAGTAACGCGATCGGTTTAAAGCGAAAGACAGAGAGCAAGTTATATGTCACTGGACACATAGCCAAAGAATAGGCATTTTAGACAAGGACAAACAACCAGAGGGAGAGAGAGAGAAAATGAACGCAACCAATTTTATTCTTAAAAACTATTGTGTATGTTTTCTACCAATGCTAGTTATCGATGAGAATGGGATATAACAATGAACAGCAACAATAACACAACAACAAAACGCAGTACCTGCAAACTCTTATACGAAGTGTTGTTGCTGTGCTGCTCGAATGTATAGGGAAAAAAAAGCAGAACGAATAAAAATACACAGAGAGTGCGTGTGATGTCATGCGCTGTGTTGTGCTGCGGTGCGGCTTACACAAAACCCAATAGTTTCCCTCGTTCTCACTCACATCACAAATATACGGAATCATACATATTTTATTTCAGCTGTTTTTCTCTCCGATCGGACACGGCACCAACAACTTCTTCATCGTCTTCGTTCGATTTTTCTCCAATTTCCATTTTCAACTCATTTTCACTCTTCACTTACATATTATCAATTTATGATCGTCTATTTTTATACGGTCGATTCGTCTGACATTTCCAATACGATTTTCTTCCTCACTGTTTTTTCTTACTCTATCTCAGTCTCCCTTTATGTCTCTCTCTTACTCCTTCTCCGTGTCTGTATGTGTGTGTCAAACTGTTTGTTGTTGTTGTTGTTCTTGTTGGTGGTGGTGGTGGTGGTGGTGGTGGTTCGTGTCACATTGAACACACTCGATAAGATGCAATAGATAAATTTGCTAATACAGTCAAGGAATATGAATAAGAGACAAAAAAGGAATGGTAGAAGTTCACTTTCAAATTACGAAATCCAAAAAATGCTCTCACTTCGCATGTGAAATGCATTTTCCAAAATAATGTATCCATGTTCCTAATCATTCCCATGTGTTTTCCATTCCGAAATTCGTATGTGCTTCATATCGTATCGCGCACGCAACAATTCTCCCGATATTTTTCTTCTTCCCGTTAGCTACACGCTCAACGATCCAAATTCACGTTCAATTTATAAATAAATTA
Source organism: Sitodiplosis mosellana (assembly GCF_009176505.1). NCBI lineage: Eukaryota > Metazoa > Arthropoda > Insecta > Diptera > Cecidomyiidae > Sitodiplosis > Sitodiplosis mosellana. Next base: position 4,088,708 of record NW_022601432.1, on the reverse strand, counting down.
TATAGAAGAAAAAAATGGTTTTTCAAGCGGCCAAGCTATTGAAGCGTCGAATGAGACTAGAGAAAGAAAGAAAGACCGAGAGGGAGATAGAGAGAAAGGAGCGTAACAACAGCGAGAAAGAAGCGTAACAACAGAGAAAATGAATTAACATTGACTGCATAACGTAAAAACAAACAACTTACAGCGCTGGATGAACGAAAAACACAAGTCGCGCACATTTCGGGAGCACAGAATTATATGCACGAAAGAAAGTAACTCTAAGAATGAAAACAAAATGCACTCAGCTACAGCTCTTATTTTTGTATGCTCTACATTTCTACGGTTCTATTCTGCTTTTTTCTTCTTCTTCTTCTTCTTTTGGAGATGTGTGTAACTTTGGAAATCAAATAAAAGTGTTTTGCTTCAACGTGTTTAACCTTCTGAACTTCAGAAAAATGTTTCTTGAAAAGAGGGAAAAAAATAATTGAAGAAAGTTTAAGTCAATGTGTTGCGTCCGAAGGCTATAAAAGGAAGTTGAAATTATTTTTCGATCCAAAAGAATCATATTTCCATAAAAATCAAAGTAACCGAAAGCGGTCACAACGAATCGCTATGACTCAAGAATATGTGGTCAGCAATAGTTCTATGGCTATATGGCGAAAGAACGAAGAAAAACCAAAGACTGTTACATGCATTGAGTCGAATATTTACACCTAGTAGCCAATGTAGCCCAATATGCGACTGTTGGTGTGGCTGTTAGTCATTGTCGCCAAACACAAACACATTTAGCTAGAGACAAGAAGCACAACTCTCAGCATTGATTTGATCTTTTTTTCGTTCGCTCTTTTTCACAGTGTGTTTATTTTCAATTAAAATTTTGTTTTCGGCCACTCTGCATGATTGATATTCTGTTTGGAATATTTCTGTATCTCTAACAATAGAAACAAAAAAAAAAGACGCATTTGGTTTCTGATTTCTTTGGCGTGTCTCGATCACGGCTTTATTTTTGCCGTCATCGCTGCAGTCGCCGCCGCTGTCGTCGCTCTCGTTCATGCGATCATGTTATTTAAATGCATGCCGGCAAACGCGGCCGTTGCATAAAAAGATGCTGAACAAAATGATATTTGTGTGTCGCAGCAGCAGCGATGCGTGCGCGCTCGCGCGTTCCTCACATCAGTATGCATCCAATGGCATATAAAAATAGGTTCACCATTTTTTTTTTCATTTTGTTCATTCTTCTTTAATTCCAGTGTGTTAATTTTAAAATGTTTGTATCCGATTTAAATTGTTTTTTTCTTCGGTTGTGTTCGTCTTGTTGTTGTTCATATTTTTTCAACGCGGAATAAAACAAATTCCTCGCTTAATTCGTAGAAAGCGTTTTGAACAAAATAAGAACTGCACGATTGCTACAGTTTCATCAGCATTAAAATGTGTTAATGGAACAAATGGCAAATTATTAGGACAGTTTTTTTTTTGGTTTGTTCAAAACCCAAATCAAATGGAATAGTTCTTTGGATCGACCTTCATAATCGTATAGCAACGACGATTTATAATAGTTGACGGTTTTCATTTTTCGTAATAAATAAAATGAAATCTAAATTTCTAGCGTTATCGCCTGTCAATGAAATGTTTTTTTTTTCTTTTCGGTTGGTTGAAATCGATTAGCAGACTAATTTGTCTGAATGCTGCGGGCGGCGGCGATGTTAATTCGACGGCATCAAATTGGAATAGTAGCGACAGTTCCGACATTCAAATAGTTTTAACTCAAACCGATTCACATTTGACAGCAAATATTTGCTCAGCAATGAATGTCACACATTCATAAAACTGAATTCAAACACATGTTGAAGTGGCAATGCTGTGTTCGGATGATTTTTGTATGTAAAATTTTGTCGAAACGTGCAAATATATCGAATATTTGTTGCATGAGAAAAGCATATAAACGGTGAATAGATAATTGGCACTAGATGAAATTTGTTACCACAACATTATCATGGTGATGATATGAGCAGCAAATATTCGATGTGATGTCATCGAAAGGTCAATTAAATTATAAATGTATTTCGACGATACACGGAGAGAGATAGAGAGAGAAAAAAACACCGTTCGAACGAGTTCTTCTTCTTTTTGCTATTTGTGCTTCTATTTTTGCCGATGGAATACAGTCATGCACTGAAAGCGAATTCGGTAGTGTTAACGCCCGTACGAATCATCAACATTCTACAGTTTCTTTTTTGCCGGGTATACATGTTTGAAAATATACACAGATAGTGACAGAGACAGAGACCCAACTGACAATGACGATTCGACATCTTGCTCTCATCGATCTCGCTTGTGTACAATCCATTCTGTTTATGTTTATCGACTTGTGTTGTATTCATTTTTCTTGTTCGTTCACATTTGAATATTTCTTTCAATGGAATTTCAATGCGTGTTCGTAATTTCGATTGTTGTTGTTATTGTTGTTTTCTTTCAAATATTTCGTCACGTCGTTCAGTTGTTTACTAAACGTCTTGAACTTTATCTACATTGACTTAACCAATTGAATGGGAATTCATTTAAATGGTGTGTTTGATTTGGGCTAAAATATTATCCAAGAATTGCATATGCACACAATGAACGTTATTTGACCATATTTTGAACAGGTTTGTCGCATTCTTTTTGTAATTAACCGATTTACAAGCAACAAACGAAAGGAAAACCATATTCTGGCACACACACACACACACACACACACATACTGCAATCGACCACCAGTTCGGTTTTTCTTCTGTCTAAGTATGTGACATTCGTTTTTAACCGCAATCGGAATACGTTCATGTATTTTTCTCATTAATAACAATTTTAAAACATGCTGTTAAGGTGTAGCTCTGTCGAGATCCAGCTAACTGTGCGCGACTCTGAGAGTGACGCGATTTGGGTTGTGGCTAACAGAAGAAAAAGAAAAAAGTCATACAAAAATGACGTGGAACAAAAAAGAGACAACGAAAAAAAATTGAATCAACAAGAGAAAAAAAAAAGGTTGAAATTCAGATATGATTGAATGGGCCCATGCGACCGGTGTCTCTAATTTATACATACATTCCGGTCGACAGAGGCACGAACTCGATGAAAATCCACCAAATTTGGTTATGCTTTATGATTTACGGAAATTTGCTAATGAAATATACCAACATACACACACTCACCAAATTGACATACATACGATATGAATGGAGGAAGTTGAATTGATTGAGTGTCACGTAAACCATGGATTTGGAAAAAAAAATGGTTTTCGTCCAAATCGATTTCAACGCATAATTCAATGGTCAAAAAATGAAAAGAAACGGTTTTAAGGTTCTTTTTCTTGATTGGTGACGCATGAAATTGTACAATAATAAATGAATTAAATCTGCTGATCACGTTCACCATTGAAAATTGTGGCTTTTTTTGGCATTCTTCAAACCACTTTCCACGTTGTTCAGCACATCGTTTGGCCCGTTCATTCAGACCGTTTTGGATTGCACATACGCACAGTCCACACCAAAGCAAAGAGCCATATTGAAAGCATTTAAATTAGCGGTAATGATAGGCTACGTAATGAACAATTATCGAGTCGGTGCCGATGGCGTTGCTGAGTCTGTGCTGTGCATGATTTTGCATGATGTTGCCACGAGCCAATCATCTTTGGCTTTGCATATTTTTCTCTTTCTCTAGCTACGCTGCCGTAACAAGACATGGCACACACAGTGTGTGTGTGTGTGTGTCTGTGTGTGTGAACTTATGTTCGGCATGATGTCCATGAGACGGACAGCTGAAAATGTGCAATGCATGTGATTAAATCATGTATCCATTAGTTCTGTTCCAGTTTCAATCTAATTAACACAGAGTGACATCAGTAACTGAAATCGGGTTTCCATTCAGCGCACACACGAGAGTGAGAATAATCTCTCGTATCGAAAACACATCCTCGATTTGCTACGATGAAACTAAACCTGCAAACTAAAAAAAAATGAACGAACGAATGAATGAAACATAGACATAAAACACGGTCTGCAATGCAAATGAATTTCAAATGCAATACGTCAATCACCATGGTTAGCAATTTAATTAAATAGTAAAAATGATCGTATCAAATCAATTGGATTCACATTGAACCAAAAAAAAAATTATTACTCAAAATGAACGATGCACTATTCTGACAGCTTATTTAAAGTGTGTTTTTTTTTGTTCTTGCGCGAATGCAAAAACAAAACATCTTATTCTGAATTGAGTTGAGTTGAAATGTCAATTGGCGAACGCTGGATTATTAATAAATTGAAGAGAGAAGCAGCAACAGCAGCAGCAGCAACAGCAGCAGTAGTTAGTAGAGAAGGGAGAAAAAACGATTGACCAAGCACATCTTTACTCACGTTTGAATGGAGAAAAATGAAACAATGTTCTAATAATCATGATCGATTCTAGTAAAATACGTGCTGATGCATTGCAATCCCGGCTGATTGCACATGGCAGCAAATTCTGCGCCGAAAGCAGCGAAAAAAGGGGAGACGATAATAAAACTACGCTACGTTTGCACTAATGAGCATGATGATTATGTGTCAGAGTAATAATAATTTTTGTTAAAGCCAAGTGTGCGAGCAGGCGGGAGAGAGGATGCGAGAGAGCAAAAGAGCAAGAGAAAAGGAACGAAAGAAGAAAGGGGAAAAAAACTCGTCAGTTCAACACGTCTTAATGCCATAATAACATGTTATTGGCGATTTCAACGTTTTTGGCCCGTGTATATAAATATGATTTGATACAAAGCGAGTTTGTTTTCATCTCACCGTCGTGTATCGTTTGCATTCTGATACATGACGTGTGTGCCGTTGTACAATTTACACAGCAGCACCAGCACCGGCAGCAGCAAATCAAGTAAAAATCATTGACGCGGTGCAATAGCTTTTGTTGTTACGTAGCATCGTGTACACGCTACACTGCAGACAAATATGCTAATCGAAATGCGTTATGGAAATGAAGAGCGTAATCAATGTAGAGATTGGATGTGCAAGAGAGAGAGAGAGAGAGAGAAGAATGCGCGCGTGAGATATATATATATATATATATTGAACATACGCAAATATTTGTACAAGTAGACAATAACCGTTCAATCAATTATCCATAACTGGGTTATTATTTCATTTTTGTAACGGTTAATATGCTGCTGCTGTCCCGCCTCCGCTCTCTCTCTCTCTCTCTCTCTCTCTCTCTCTCTCTCTCTCTGCTCAAGCCGTTGACTTATGAATTCTACTATGGCCGCTACATTATCGATTACATAAAGTCATCATCCAGTGTAGTACGATCGGTGTGTGTGTGTGTGTGTGTGTGTGTGTGTGTGTGTGTGTGTGTTGCGATCCATTTGACCAAGAGTATTAGCCCCTTTGAAATGTGGCCACTGCTGCTTTTTCACAGTGCATGACACATTCGTTTTCATCTAATGGGCATACCTTAAGGTTTATATGCTATGTTTATAATTTTACCATCGGTCGATTTGCTAGTTAATAATATTGATAAGACGACGCCCACACTCAAAGAGCCGGTAACTTCGTTGGTTGAAAAAAACGACGCGCGCCGCGCACAATCTGAACTTGAGCCTTGGGCTGCGTTAAACTCTACTGTTGAGAAAGCAAAACACTTGAAACCTAATCGCTTCCTATCAATCCATTTCTTTTCATTTTATATCGATAATTCCAATAGGTTGTGTGAAAAATATCATTTTATTCTTGGAGAATCTCAGTATGCACTTGCTACACACAAGTCAGCTTGAAATGGTGTTCATAAACTGAACGTATCTGTTTCAATGCTGATAATGGACGATACCGGTATCGATTACGCACAAAATCGTAAAATCGTTGTCGTCGAATCGCCGCACGTCTTGAATCATGTACAAGAGACATGAGTAAAATGAAGTTCAAGATCTGAAACCACTTTAATGACAAACGGCGTCGAAAAGTGTTTCAAAGTGTTTTGTCTCATTTCGTTTCTCGTAGTAAACGTCGCTCTGCCAAAGTACTTGAGAGAAAAACCAAACGGTTAATTTTTGAAAAATTCTTAAAATTCAAGTAGTCATTTTTCGGTCGGTTCTGTCTCTCTCTCTCTCTCTCTCTCTCTCTGTGTGTGTGTGTGTGTGTGTGTGTGAATCGAACAGAACGACGCCGTCCATTGAATAATTTGTTGTAACACAAGACCTTGCAATCGTATTGTATTTAGTTGACAGACTGTGAATGTAATTTTAGATCTGTAATTAAAATATATGTATGTGTATGAGAGAAGAATGCCGGGTGTGTTCGACTGAATGGCATCGATAACAGCTCCGTCCATTCGTGAATGCGACTGTTTATTTTCGTCTATTGTGTGTATAGTTGTGTGAATGCGCGCCGATCATTGAAACGATATTGCTGTGACGGCTATTGGTGGCTGCTGTTGTTGTGTGCGTGTTACTTAATCACGGCACAAATGCATTATTGATGGGAGCTGCTGCTGTTTAATGCAAAACAATGTGATTTGAAATATAAAACGATTTTGTGTGCTCTTTTTTTTTGTTCGAATATTATTGTTGGGTTTTTTCTCCTCGTGGCAAATGAAACCGACCACAAATTGACGATCAAGATAATAAACACCAATAAGTGGAATTAAACGATTTATATACATTTTGCACACAGTATCACCGAGCTTATAAATTGTCATTCGCTATGCATCATTGCAAAATATCGTTCGCGCTCGGTTTGGCCATATCGGGGCTCTGCCACATACATAGTTCAATGGCCGTGTGTATTACGTACAACGAATGCGTTGCTAGATAGAAGAAAAACGTAACAACAACACCGAAACAAGACAGAGGAAAACAAACAAGTCCATATTCAAGAAATCCACTTTTTTTCACTTTTAACCAAATCGGAGACGAATCCATACGTAATAAAATATTGACTCGTTCATTCCGTATTTCACTTAGTTCTCATTTATTTTTGCAAATTTATCAATTTGTCGCTATTGCAGCACAGAATTTTGACAGAAATAAAAATGATTTGTGCGATTGATGGGCAAAAGTTTGAATCGTTGCATAGTTATCGAATGCCAAACAGCATTTGCGCATGGAACTCGATCAAAATCAAAGCTCGATCAGCATCAAGTGACATATGAGCTCATTTTTATTGAATAAAAAGAAACTATTCCATTCGCTCGAATAAAAAGTGATTCCATTTTGCTGTCTGTTAATGAAGTCACTTTTATTAATTTACTGATGACCAGCCCAGAAAGAGATAGACAATGAGACACAATCGTTATGCTCAGGCATTTAAAAGATCCATTTTGCAAGACAAGGCGATGCATTCGTATTGTGTGCAGTAGCATATAGTAGCCCATAGTATGAGATGTAAGAAGGAAACGAGTAATCCATTTGGGTGTTTTTTTTTATATCTTGCGTCAGTTTCAAATCGATTTGGTAGCATCGTGACTGCAAATACATATACGAGAAGACGAGGCGTATTAAAATTCATTCGATGCATCATTGGCTCCGAACGAAACAAGTAATGGTCAAGCACAACGAGACAGAAAAAAAATCGAAAGGAGGAGAAAAACAAACAAACAGAGACGATGCATTCTCTGCGAAATGACACATCATCGCAACTAAAAATAAAATATAACTTAATGACTTGGTATTAACGCATTGAAGTTTATGTGTCGCCGTGTTATCGATTTATGAAATAGCTGCGACCGGATGAAGTTGATCGGTTGAATAGACACTCTTGGTTCGCAAAATAGTGGAAAAAATGGGATTAAAATCTCTAGATTTGCTGGATTTGCACAACAAGAACTGCAAATTATCTCTGCCTACACCATTTCAATTTACTCTAGATGATTTACTTTAGAATTATTAACACTATTCCATCCAAACGAATGATCTAAACATTTCTCTTTTGTTTTCCATTTGCAGATCGTCCCGAAAATTCGAGCAAAACGATTTACATTCTCTCTTTTAACACATTAATTACAATAAAATGACTGAAGTCGAACAGCAACCTCAAACGAATGGCATCGAAACGATCGCAGAAGATGAAAGCAACAAAGTTCGACCAGCCGATATCGAAGCGGTGAGTAGAAGCACTGTTTATCTATTGAAATCTGTTATGCGGCAAACTTTATTTTATATTCGATTGTTTTTCTACTTTTCTTCGTTCACAGGATATGCGGGAGATGGATCGACGTAAACGTGTAGAAGCGATTATGTCATCACGTCTGTTTCGTGAAGAACTCGAGCGCATTGTCGATAATCATGGTCGCGAAGGAACATCGGGAATATTGCAACAGATTTCCGAAATGGTTGGCGTTCCAGCTGCACGCGTTGGCAGCCTATTCAAGAATTCGAATTGCGTTCTACCCGTAAATGATATCCGTGGCGTTGAATCGATGGGCTATGCAAAGGGTGAAAAGATTCTTCGTTGCAAATTGGCCGCCACATTTCGTTTACTCGATTTGTATGGGTGGACACAGGGATTGGGCGCCCAAGTTACAGCTCGCTTGAATGCCGATCAAGAACTGTTTTTAGTCAATCCATTCGGATTGATGTACCACGAAGTGACTGCCTCATCTTTGAACAAAGCTGATATGCAGGGCAATGTTGTGGAACAAGGCACCACCAACTTTGGAATCAACTTGAGACGTAGGTTTTCAATTGATTTTTGTATTTTATTAGTGTATATTGCTATGGTATGTCTTCATTGTTATTTATTACTCAATTGTTGCTTCATCCCAAATAGACTACTTGTTACACTCGGCCGTACACGCTGCACGACCAGACATTCGTTGTGCTATTTATATTGGCTGCAATCCAGTTGTTGCCGTCTCATCACTCAAACTCGGCCTATTGCCATTGACCAATGATGCAGCCGTTCTCGGTGAAGTTGCACTGCACACTTATACCGGCGGTTTGAGCGAACCCGAAGAAAAGGAGAAGCTCATTCGTAGCTTGGGACCGATTTCAAAAGTGTTGCTACTTACGAATCATGGTGCTTTATGCTGTGGCGAAACTATTGAAGAAGCATTCTATTCGGCATACCATATAGTTCAGGTAATTCAATTTGAATCGATCAGTTATTTTCGGTTCGATTAAACAATCGAACGTTCGGTTCAACAATTCTTGGTTTTGTTACCTTCATTTTGAAGAGAGAGAAAACACGTTTCAACATTTATAACAGACTTGATTGAAAAAAAAAGTCTAATTTAAACTATTTTTGATTCATTTTTATTCAGGCATGTGAAACACAACTCAAACTACTGCCCGTTGGATTGGACAACTTGAATTTGATTCCAGAAGAAGCTCGTAAAGCCATCTACGATACTTCACGACGCCCACCGGAAGGCTATGAATTGAAACAAGCACATAAGCAAGATCAAACCGACAGCAACAAGGATGGACCACGATCACAGGTATTGTTCTATGCATCTAATGTCCAAAATAAAATGTGAAATTTAATTCATTTTCGTTCATTGAATAATGAGTGGCAAAAGTAATGAATATTCGTAGAAAAATCACTGCAAAAACTTTTGAATAAATTCATTGAAATAAAATTGAAAGAGATTGAACTGAAATTAAAAACAAATTGATACAAATTCGTATGTTTGACTGTGTGATAGGCTCCAAAATGGCGTGTTGGCAGTGCTGAATTCGAAGCTCTAATGCGTATGCTGGACAATGCTGGCTTCCGCACCGGGTACATTTATCGCAATCCATTAGTAAAATCCGAACTACCGAAACCGAAGAATGATGTTGAAGTGCCACCGGCCGTGTCTTCGCTCGGATATTTACTTGAAGAGGAGGAACTTTATCGACAAGGGTAATTTGAATGCAATAATTCGTTGACCATGTAACCAAATCACTGATTTATCTCTCTCTCGTCTGATGTGTAGCATTTGGAAGAAATCGGATTTGCGCAAAGGTGGCGATCGATCGAGATGGCTCAACTCACCAAATGTCTATCAAAAGGTTGAGGTGTTAGAAACTGGCACAATGGATCCCAAGAAAATTACCAAGGTAGAAATCATAAAATTTGAAAATGCCTAAAAATCTAACCGCAAAAAAAAACGCGCAAAATCGAACATTAATTCGAATCAAAAGCAGAAGTAAAATGAATAAAGAAAAACCACCAAATAGAAATCGTGTCACTGCCCTTTTGAAGGCATCTAGTGGACGCTTTTATCGTCACACACATATACCTACAAAAACAAAAAAATGAAATCTATGTTAAATGCTTATTCGTAGCTAAATGTTACTAAAAATTTATTATTCACATAACAACAATATCAAAATGCTTCTTTATTTAATGATATTAAACACATTTGCAAGGAAAGAAAACCCCAAAGGGAAAAAAACGTAATCAAACAGGAAAAAGACAATTTTATTGAGAACATTCCGATGAAAATGAGTTCGAATAATATTATGGGAGCGAATTTCTGTTATTTTGTCTTAGAAGAATGCTAACTCTGAATAGGAAAATGTCATACTTGAAAAATGCTTATTTGAAAGGAAAAAAATTTGAAAGAAAAAAAAAACGTAAAAACCATTTTCAATGAACTATTTTTTAATATTTTTTTTTTAAATCAACCAATTGGATATATCGCTTACCAAGCAATGATGATGAAACGCTTTTTGCCAAGATTAATTCCAATTTGTGTGCTAATTTATTCCATAAGAAGAGAAGAGTTTCTAAAAAAATTTTTCGCATAGTTAGACAAAGAAAGCAAGAGAATAAAAAGAAATAAAAATCGCGCATAAACTTCCTATCGAAATGCCATACAATTGATTCACATTACTGATCTAAACAATCAATATTTACATACTATATTGTGCTAGTCGAATTCATGAATTTCAGACAAAGATTTAAAAAGAAAGAAACAAGAGAGAATTTAAAGGGAAATCCTACTAGTGAAAAAATAGCCTTCCATGATTACAAAAATAAACAACAAATTGGACGTTATAATTCATAAATAGCAAAATCATATACACTCTTTGCAAAAGGAAAAATTTACTAAAATAAACTATATTATTTACCAAAATAACCAACAAGAAACGATGAATAATAATAAGTGTGTGCCTAGAGAAGAACACTTTGTTTCAATCTAATTTTTAGTTGTTATTTCCTCTGTATCTGTTTTACCTATATCCACATCATTTCCGCTCTATTTGCTTGTGCTTTATGTTTTGACAAACACTCGACTTGTTCATCGTTTTTTTTTTCCTTGAAATTTTTCTCGTTTGGTTTGAGTATCGTTTGCGAGAGTAAATGCTGATTTGTCAATATAGCCCATCCTTGGAAAACAAATGGAAAGAAGAAAATAAGAGTACTGTTAGCGACAAATGGTGTCTCTATTTGGCTACTTCGAATAATAACATTCTATTTGGCAATTCGTATAAATAAATCCCATTGCGAGAAATATAGTTGGGAAACAGCCAATTGTGAGCAATTTTTTTTCCATCGAGGTCTAGGCACAGCTTTTTATTCGAAAAAAACATTTTTTTGGTATAAAGAAAAATCAAGTTTAAATTTTCTCTCTAAAATATTCTTTATTCTCTAAAAGCAAAATGTTCTTTTGTTTCCGCATTAACAAATTAACGGTTACCTTTTAACAAAAATACTCAATTAGCTAACCATAGAAGGAAAAACATGAATTATTGACAACAAATTTGATTAATATTCCGTACGCAAATTAAAATAACACAGAAATAGAGAGATTATTGTGCAGTAGAGGGAAAAAAACGACTCCAAACAAATTAATAATAAACTACTAATTTACAAGAATTGAATTTAATGCTAATTTGTCGCTAATCGAATTCTTCATTTTCTTTTTTCTTTTCATTTTTTTTTTATTTATTCAAACTTATGTTGGGTATGTGTCTCTGTGGTGGTTTGACTTCTACGATTTTGGCTGCATGTTGCATTACGTCCGGGGCTATTTTGTTTCAACGGCGTTCATCCTTTCCCACACACGCACACACACATACAATCGTTTCAAATGCATGCATAATAACTCCCAAACTCTATCGATGGAATGAACGAAAATTACATCCGGTGTTCGGTGCCACTCACTTACACACAATCGCTCGGAACGCGTGCAAAAAAAAAACAACAACAACAATGAAACAAACAAACAAATAGTGGGTCGCTGATGGTTCACCAACACATTCGAATGCTGTGCGCATTGAAAATCCACTGCAATTTGTGCCGGCTGGAACGAATCCAAAAGAATTTAAAAAATTGCAACAGTTGGTAAGTGATGTAGCATAATAATGATATATAAATGAGCCCAATGTGGCCAATGCGTGATGTACTACACATTGTTGCTGACCCTATACACATGTTCCTTCTTTTCTTCTTTTCTTTTCTTCTTGCCTTCATTCGTCTTCGTTTCTTGCGAAATCAATCGAAACACGAACAGATAAAAGATAATCGACGTGCCGACAAAATATCAGCGGGTCCGCAATCACATATTTTAGAAGGTGTAACCTGGGACGAAGCAAATAGAATAAAGGATGCAACGACTTCCGGTGCAAATGATCATGTGGTTTTAATGGGTGCCGCCTCAAAGGGTATCATTCAACGTGGCTACCAGCATAATGCAACCGTGTACAAGGCACCATACGCCAAGAATCCATTCGATTGCGTCACTGACGATGAAATAAACGATTACAAAAAAACCGTTGAACGAAAAAGACACGGTGATTGTGAGTATTGACTGCGCGCACTTTTTTTTTATCCATCTTTGATTAGCAAATTGCAATTCTCTTTAAACATTATTCAATCAATTTCCCAGATACCGATACCGACTTCTCCGAATCAGAAGCTTTGAGTTCACTACAAATTTCCGGACCGGCGAAACTTGGCGGAGACTCTGGTAAATAACCAGTTTCAATTGGATTTTTTTTTTCTTCTTTTGTCTCTTTTCAAAATGATGATTTTTTTAAACACTTTTCAACAGCACAAGTTCATCGAATAGAAACATCGCAAGCGCCTGTACCCAGTCAACCAGAAGTTGTACTCAGTGACGGTAAGTTTGTGACCAAAATCTTTTCTTTTAGTGTCCAACAACAATGGCTTGCTAAATCGACGATTTTCGGTAGACAAATCTTAGTGAAGGGTTAGATTAGGATGACAACAAAAAATTAGAATTTTTTTAGATACTGGAGAATTCCTTTTTGAGTAGAGTATTCGATGGATATAGTATATATTTGGTGCAAATGCAGCCGCTTTAATGCTTTCATTGAAAATGTCTATTTCTGAATATTTTTTGATGCACATTGCCGTACAAATACAACAACAACAAATGTCTACTCAACCAAAATACACACACGACCACCACCACTCGATCTCCCTATGTATTTCCCACCCTGTTTGATGAGCTAGTTGAGTTCTCAGTGCTAACAAATCAATGAAATGAAACCGTATTGTAATGTCATTGTGTCGTTGAATCGTCAAACAAGTAAATGTGGTGGTGAGTTATCCTCTCAAAAAAATGCAGATTCCATGCTCATTCCACTTTCGTATGAAATTCCAACCAGACACGAAATACCCTTATTAGATAGATAGTTAGACATTCATCGTACGAATCCGGAACTATTTGCATTCATCTCGTAGCTGAAAATATTGGAATGCCGTTTTTTGGTTGTTGTTGTTGCTGTTTGTTTTTTGTTTGCTCTGAAAGCAGTTTCTTGTTCTGATTACCATTTTTTCTATTTTGATCGATACAATACATTTTTTGTTTGAATTTTGTGTTTATTGTATTTAATATGTTTGTTTTTATTTTTGAAATAGCAACACTTGATTTTATTAAGAATGAAATAATCCACGCTTCGACAAGTAAAGGTAAATCGGCATTTTTGAACTATAAAATGCTTAAACCTTTATTCGAAACACGAAAATAAAAATCATTTTTGTTTCATATGATTTTAAATCAACCGATTTCATGCATTCGAATTCATTTCATTTGCTTATCATCGTAGAATTTTTCATTTTTGATATTGAAATTTTATCATTTTTGTAGCTATGGTTTAACGTTCATTATGAGGATATATTAAGCATTAATTCTAAATGTTAAGCTGCTTTGCTCGCCATTCACCATAACACCATCTTTAATTTGCATTTTATTTTTCTTTTTTCTTCTTTCGTTTGGTTTGCGTTTTTCTGAATTGGTCTTAAGTAACAAAATCGGCGAATGTTCAATCGTTTGAATCGTATTGGCAAAAATGGTCGAATTTGGTGATTGACCTCACATTTTATCGTACAAATTCCCATTTTGGTTTCCGTATCCCGACGCAAAGGATGAATCCGAAACATTTTCACTTCCTCGATCAATCCGAATGCTCAATGTATCGAAGCAATGACATTTCAAAATCCTGGTTGAATCCGAGCTCAAACTCTTGGATGAATCCATGTTCAAATGCCACGGTGAATTTATGTTCAAATCCAGTTTCAATCGTGGTGCCAGCAAGTGATGATGACGATGACCAAATACCAACGGAAATCAAATGTAGTCTGTGCAGTACGCCACGCAATTCAAGTCAATGCAATGAGAGTTTCTACGAAACAGCCGAATCGAACGGCAGTGAATCAAACATTTCCGTAATATTAGCACCGAGCGATCAAAGTGACTCGAGCACAGCACCCACCGACCACTATGCAAACCGTCTTGTTGTTCGCATTTTCGCTAGCTCCAAATGAACGTTGTGTTTCCAAGAAATGACGTCCCTTTTTTTTACTTTTCCACACACAAAGTGTGTAGGGAAAAAAATTTCATCTAGATTTGACCTTTTTTCATTCTCATACTTGTTGGTTGTTAGTTCTTAAGTGACGGTTTGGCTTTTTTTTTGTTGATGGAAAAAATTTGATTTTTTTGCTGTTGGTTTTTTCGCTAGTTTTATTTTGCTTCAGAAAAAGAAATTTTTTTGTCATATTTTACCAAACATAGCTTAGTTTTGCAAAAGAAAAAATGAGAGGAAAAATGCATTGAAAATACAAAACATTAACATTTTGCTTGATCATTGATGCATCAAATCCATTCTAACGCTATTAGTCGGAGCAGGAAATCACATGAAAACTTTGATAGAATAGATAGACATTTCAATCGCAATGATGTCAATGAATAGTTATTAATAAAGCACTCACAACTCAACTTATTTTATGCACCACTCGCTCATTACATTTTACACACCATTTCATCACTGGCAATCGACCGTTTCTAATCGAGTTTTGTTCTTGTCATTAGGTGAACACGTACAAAACGGAGATCATTCCGATGCTCACATCAGTACACTTTCACATAGCAGTAAGGAGGTAAGTTCGATTTAATTTAGCATTGAATTTTGGCATAATAGTAGACGAAGAGAACGAGGAAAAACTGAAAAAAAGAAAAAAAAAAACAAAAAATTTTTTTTCAAGGAAAGCAGAACAAAAAAGTTTTTAAATTCAAGAAAAAAATGAAAACATTAATCGCTCTTGTTTAATTTGCAGCATGATATGTCTACGGAAGGATCGCCGAAAAAAGACAAGAAGAAGAAGAAGGGACTTCGAACACCGTCATTTTTGAAGAAGAAAAAGGAGAAGAAGAAGGTCGAAGCATAAACACACTACTGAACAGAATCACGTATTTCTTTTTCTTTTGAACAAAAATCACACACACCAGCAACAAGAATAAAAATCGATTGAGCAACACTCAGCCCAAACAGACAAACAAACATCCAAATATTTTATATGAACTTCAAGAATCAAGCGCAGACAGAGCGAAAACGCAGCATCAGCATCAGCATCAGCATCAACAGCAACAGCAGCAGCAGCTAAAAACAAAAACCATTAGACATAGCAACAAAGGAAACCATTCGATTGCAAACGCATTTAATGAACACGGAACAATTCATACACATTCAAGAGAAGAAAAAAAAAAGGAACACACACTAAGAGAGAGAACTAAAGAAAACAAAAAGAAAAACAAACAAATAACGTTCATGAAACGGGGAAAAATATTATTATTTTAGTAGTTATGGTAAATATCTAAATGTAAAGGAACGAAGTAACCATAAATGGGTGCAAATAAGCAAAAAACAAAAAACAACCGACAAATCAGTATATTGATCGAGAATATACACGCGCGCGGATAAATATTTTTTTTCTTTCGTTTTTTTAAATAAAAAGAAAACCTTATTTCGAGGTGTATGTTTCGCACAGAAAAAGAAAAACCACAACAACAACAACAACAATAAAGAACATGAAATTGAGTCATCTATTAACATGCACCAAAATTTAAATAATCTGAGTGTAAGGCTTGCCGATTATAAGCAACATTAGAGCACATATAAAAATCATGAGAATATATACAAAATCATCAACAACCAACTGATTATTCGGTTTTAAGCAGTTCCGTGTGAGAGAAAAGGAGATAGAGATAACACGAGAGTATCGGTAAAAAAATTCGATCAAGTGACATTTGCAATCAATGAACACAAACATAGAGCGATCAATAAGAAATGAAATTCCAAAATTCAGCAATTACAATTGCGGCTATAGCCGTTTGTGTATAGTATACACTGTATACACAAATTGAAAGGGACTCAAAGTGAAACACTAGAAAATTGTTACAAAAATTTTGTTGTTGCCCTGCCCGAAGGTGAATATGAAAAAAATGATTGTTTTTTTTTATTGTTTTCCATTCTAATTTGATAAACAATGATACGTTCATTCGATGCATCACTCACCCAGATACAAATTTAACTTTATTTATAAAGAAAAAA
The DNA here is from genome assembly GCF_009176505.1 of Sitodiplosis mosellana. Taxonomy (NCBI): domain Eukaryota; kingdom Metazoa; phylum Arthropoda; class Insecta; order Diptera; family Cecidomyiidae; genus Sitodiplosis; species Sitodiplosis mosellana. The sequence goes on along the minus strand of NW_022601432.1, from coordinate 4,071,940 downwards.
AAGAATATGAGCAATTTATCTTAAGTTTGTCGGAAATTGTTTAATGTGAAACGCAGTTTGGAAGCATTACGCCATATTTCTAGGATACATTTATATTTTTTCTTCATTTCGATAGGATACGTTACGTGTCATTTCTTATCAATATTTGCATGGAAAACAATGAGATTGAATTTTGTGGATTTTTTTTTTCCTCCATTTGAAGCTCTTTAAACCGATTGCTTGAAGTGAAACATACAAATCGAAAAAAAGAGACGGAATAAAAACGATGGAAACGAACGAAGGAATGTGTCGGATTGCAAAATGATTCCCCTCGCCTCGATTCTATGTATTGTATCGCTAAAAAAGAGTTAAATTCGAAATGATATTTTTTTTTATTTAGAATTGCACGTGTCAAAATAAAAGGAAAAAGAAATTAAATCTATTGAATCATAAAACAATTTTTCTGTTCACATCGATTTTAGTTCATTTTGTGTCTTCTCGCTCGTTGCATCTATCATATTGTCACAAGTGTCACATATTCATCTTTTCTTTTCGCTTATCACATTTTTCTTTCCTTTTCCAGTGTATATCATTATAATATTAGTAATATTAAAATATATATGTTTCATGTTCACCGATGCAAACAATTTGTGAATGTTAATCAAAGAAAACAAGTCGACAAATATTGTTTCTTTTTTTTTGTTTGTGTCAGCGAGGGATCAAATAATTTATACACATTATATTCAACAACAACAACAACAAAAAAAAAACAGTCCAGACCAACTCTCTCATTTTGCACGTATAGATTTACACCGCATTTGAATCGAACGCCGATGCTTTATTGTCACGCTCTTTGTTGTATATAACTATGCAATACTTGACTCACCTCAAAGCTTTTCATCGACAATTTAGGACATTTTTTATTGTATATTTTCCTCTCTTGATTGCATTGTTAATCGCATTTTAGCTTTAATGTGCGACATTTTATGTCGTAATAGTTGTCAAATGAAAACGAATACTGCCACTCCCTATTGACTTAGGTTATATCCAGAGAAATTGTGAAAAGAGACACAAACACACATACACACAGATAGAGAAAGAGTGACAACCCGGTGAAGAGGTAACGTAACTGCTCGCATAGAATCATCACAACCTACTGACGCTGTAGAATTGCTTGTATTCATGGCAAAATTTGTATATTCACATCGAAATTTAGCAGCCACGATAAGGCATTAATTATGATAATGGCCATGGTTGTTGTGATGAAAACATGCATGGCCTTAAGAAGAATGTCGTATAAGAACCAGCCGCCATGGAAATCATTTATTTGACACTTGTGCAGAAGCCAATGCAAGTAGATATTGTAATAAAGTTACGCAAATGACGCGCAATTTTCAATGCTTTCTACGTGAATGAATGCAATCTACAGCGATGGTACGAGAGAAATGTGCTACGAAAATGATTGAATGTTCAATATATAAAACTGTTAAAAAGAAAATGTATGTGAAAATTGCCACACACATTCATAGCTCAAATGTTATATTCGTAAAGCGCCAAAACAACAATTCCGTTCATTTATTAGTTTTCAATGTGCCGCATTTCACAACCCGTACGCGACAGAAAAAACAAATCGCTTTACATGAATGTTCCATACGAAAAATTCCATGTTCTCGTGTTTCATAGTGCTTAACTTTAATCGATCTTTAGACAAGTTTCTGGATATTCTAATCGAAACAATTCATGATATTTAATAATCAATAGCTGAACGAAAATAAAAAAAACAACAAAGACTTTCAACTTAATCCAAGCCACAAATTAAGCAACAACAAAACAAAAACATTCATTAGCAAAGATGAAGTAAACAATGTAATTTAATTTTCACACAGCTAAATTTTACAACAACAAAAAACTCATACTTTCCAAACTGGTTATCTCTTCATTTGATGACACACACACACACGTATATATATGAATGATGATTTGCAACATCACGTGCACATACACAGACACACACAATTGATTAGAAATTTAAAAAAAAAAACAAAAAATTTAAAATATAGCGCTTGAAATCTCATAATTGCCGTATACAAGAGGAAACAAAAAAATAAATAAAAAAAACCTAAAAAATTGCGTAGAATATTTAAAAAAAAATGAACAGTGTATTAGATTGAATGTTTGCTATGTTTTTATTTTATTTTATTATTTTTGTAATGAACGTTGATCATTCACAATTTAAGGTTTAGGTGAAAGAGACAGAGGAAATAAATTGAGAATAAGATGTTTTTTTTTTGGTTTCGTTTCGTGCTTAAATGTTATCACATGCATGCATTTGATTTGAGAGAGAAGCATGTGATTTGCTTTATCGAGTAAAATTGTCTTTTTTCTTTGTTTTCCATCTTCACACACAGTTTTAGTGATGATGTGACGTCAAAATCGAGAATATCGTCCGACAAAACAAATTCTATTTTTTTAACACAACTTTGCGTCGACAGAAGAAAAAAAAACACGCAAAGTGGAAAGAAGAAGTTTCGAAAGGAAAAAAAAGGTGTTATTTTTGCAATTTAGCTTCGAATAAAAGTGAAGTGTGTTGAATTGCAAATGACGAAATTTATAAATATTATTATGGTTTTAATACAACAACAAAAACTACCTATAATTCGTTTTTGCAAAATAATTGTTCTTGTGTTGAGCACTTTTTGCCCAGAATATTATTTTTCTCTCTCTCCGTTTATATGCTTATTCACGAACTTAGGAGAAAAAAAAAACCAGCTTTATTTTTTTGGATTGATAAAACAATGAAGAAAAGATTCAAGGCTTTTTCAAAATCAAACATGTGTTTTAAGATTGCTGAGCATCTCAGCATTTCGTAAGGCACGGATATATCCGAGCATATCGACGACGCATACAGTGGCGTGCGTTGCTACACGACCGGAATTTGTATGTTGTTGCTGCGAACACAATTCGGTCGAGTCGTTGCGGCTGCACGTAGCAACACACGCCACTGTATTATACAGTATGCGTCGTCGATATGCTCGGATATATCCGTGCCTTACGAAATGCTGAGATGCTCAGCAATCTTAAAACACATGTTTGTTCAAAATTTAAAACTAAAAAAATCAAAATAATGAACAAAACAATGGAATGCAACACAAAGTAAATACACACCGATTAGAGGTATCTCATGAGATATGCATTGCAATTCATTTAATGGATAATTTACGAAAAATGAACAAAAAATATTGATGAAAAACACTAGTAATTCAATTGTTGAAACAGATCCCAACTAAGCAGGCAAAACATTTTATTCCTGTAAACTATTCTGTATTCTGAATTAAACACATTTTTATATTATTACCTAATTAAAGTCCATAAATTGTCAATAAAAATGAATACTATTGAGAAAAAAAAATGCAGCGTTTTTTCCTTTCTTTCAATTTTTGGTTCGAATCATTTTTAGCAAAAGAGAAGAGAGACACCGACGAGATGGATTCGCTGGAATTTTATTGGCTTTTTTCGTCTTTTTTCGTCAATTTTCGATAATTCGGTATAACTACCCAAAAAGACCTTCCATATATCCGAAATGGCTCGAACGAAAAAATAGGTCAATTAGACGGTATAATTTATACCTTCTTATAAGAGACATTTTAGACTTAGAAATCTCGTCCCATGAACGCTATAGATCAACAAATCGAATTGTACTTAATTTTGTGACGGTTGTCACGTGACGGTAGCCATGTAAAACGCCTACAGATGCAACAAAAATGACATAATTAAAATATGGGGCAATTATTCTAAATGTAAACAATTGTTTTTAAAGGGGTAAGATATATAAATATGTACATGTTGGTACAAGAAGAGTGCAATTCTGGCGTAAAAGTTGTTAACCACATTAAGGGTTCCTCACCCCATTACAGCGTTTATCAAATCCGATAAATTATTCTTATGATTGAATATAACTTCAAAGACTATCAGGATAAAGATTATCATAGCCAGCTACAGTGGGCACGAGTGACGTTTCCCAAAATACATTCCAAGTTCTTTCTTTTGATTCAGATATGTCAAGTTTAGATATTCTCATGAAGATGTTTAGGCCACCGTAGAGGGCATCTATTTACATTACCTTTAAGGCGGCACCAACATTTCATCCGTATTTCTGAATCCTGAGGACATTAACATGAACAAACTAAATGCCATGTTCCATGTCTGTTTTTTCACGATGGAAAAGTCGAACATATTGATCATTGGCTTCTTTGCTTTGATTCCTTTGATTAAATAAAATGTCAATATTGAAGATATTCATAATACTTGATCAAAAGAAAAATGAGGTTTAGTGAATTCAATCGAAATCGTCTAAACGTATTTGGATGAGTACAGCAGAAAGAATTTAAAAGTATCGTACATGCAATAGAATGCAAAGAATAAAACTCATTCGAGACTAGTTTAGAATATCCTGAATGTATAAGTGATCTTATAAACATAATATTCGCGTAAATTGTACACAATTCCGACGTTCAAGTGTCGTTGGATTTGCAAATGAAAGAAAAGAGGAGTAGTAGAAGAAAAAATAAAAACAGCACAGAAAAAAAAGAACAACGGACTACATCGTTTACGTTATCGTTATTTGTTTTATATTTGTGATAGTGTGTACGTCGTCGCCGTCCCCATCATCGTCATCGTTGTCGTCGCAAGCACACATAGCATATGGGCTAAGTGTGGAGCAAAAGTAGATAGCAAATGTAATGTGGAATTTTGGGCTCCGCCTCCACAATCGCATGCGCTTTTCCATTCTGTGCCAAGTAATTTGGCAATAGTATTTTTCCGTTGTTGTTGTGTCACAACGCAAATCCACGCACTCCGTGTGAATTGCCCCATAAATATGAATCTAAATCACTAATCGCATCTCTCACC